>NW_013670175.1:13766-24429 GCF_000517525.1 Limulus polyphemus
GGTGAAGATTCATCAACAGGGTGCGAAGTAGTGGTAAAAATCGCAAAACGCAAAACTGAAAATTTGTATGTATCTCCCCATGTACTAAAAAACTTCATGCCAGATTTAGTGAAGATCCATTAACAGAGGGCGAAGTAGTGGTAAAAAACGCGAAAATGCAAAAAATGACCATAAAACCTGCAAGATACGAAACTGAGAATTTGTGTGTATCTCCCCATGGACTCAACGAACCTCCATACCAAATTTGGTGAAGGTCCATCCACAAGAGGTGATGTAGTGGTAGAAAACGCAAAAACGCCCAAAAGACTGCAAAACGCAAAACTGCAAGTTTGTATGTACCACACATGGACCTAATGAACCTTCATACCAATTTTTGATGAAGATCCATCCACACCCTACGAAGTAGTTACATGTACATACAATATACAGTATTATTATATTTATATAGATTTGTTTTGTTGAGTGTACTCAAACTAAGGACTAATTTTCTTTTTGTTAATTTATTCATGCGATCATTTTAAAACTAATTAAAAAGAATAACCTTCAAACGTCTTAGATGTTTTTTCAAGCTAAGATGCGTTTTCATATCACGAATCTAACTGTACGTTTTTAAAGCTGATGCCACCTTTTTACGGTAAAAAAAAAGCCACTAAGCTTACATTTAAGCTTATATTATTTATTCACAGGCACAAGCCATTTTTCGAGCTCAGAGGAGCGTAGATATAAAAATAACCTAATGTATATATCCTTATAGAGGACGCTATAATTTATTATTTAATAACAGTTAGGATGAGGGCACGTTTGTTGCATCAGTGTCTTTTTCTATTGTGTATTTAGGTTTCATCCTCTGTGTTGTTCCTTTGACTTTAGTACCTCCAACGTTTTTATTGTAAATTTGTAATTGTAGTCTATGTTTTTTATTCATCCTCCAATTTAGGATCTACTATTACTAAACTTCATTCTCATTTCATATAAATTGTACATACTTACCGCTGTTTCTTAAAAGTTAAAGTTCAATTTATAAAACTAAAAAAGTTAATTTTAACTTAGGCCGTGACATTATTAAACCGATAAATGTATTCGTAATACTAATAGTAATACTAATTCCAGTCTTGCGGAACTAGTTTATTTCAGGGCTCGGCTCAAGGTTAGTAGATTCTATAGAACCCTAACCTTGACTGCTCGAGTTAAGTTAGATTTTTCTGCTGTGTATCAGTATTATTCACGTATGGCGAGCTCTTTGCCTTTAATATTTTTTTTTAAATTAACGTTTTCATTAGAACTTAATATATAAAGTCTAAAAGTTTTAATCTAATATAACTGTTGTAAGTATCATGGCACTGAAGTTGAAGTGAAAATATTTTTATTTAATTGGTTTTCATTTAATTCTTTACAAGCTGTTGTAAAGTTAGGTGCAATTTGTACTGTAAATTGTAATTCAAATGCCAAACCCACCCAGAATCATAGGGTTACATGTACTAAATCATAAAGCTCTAAATGTATTTCAGAACTCAAAATATTCGGATCACAATCACATCAAATAATCCCACTATTCATTGGTAAAAGAGTAGCCCAAGAGTTGGTGGTGGGTGGTGTTGACTAGCTGCCTTCCCTCTAGTCTATTACTGGTAAACTAGGGATGGCTAGTGCAGATAGGCCCTCTTGTAGCTTTGTGCTAAATTAAAAATGAAACCAAATTGAAAAGAGCTCAAAATAAATCATTAAATGCACTTTATTAGATTAACTTACATGTTCAACTTGCATTTTTTATTTAAATAAAATTGATTTTCAATTGGTTCATTCCAAAAACGATTGCATCTCTTTAAGATTTTGGAAAAGATTTACAAAAATTTGCCTAAGTATGATAATCAAAGTAAAGCTAAATTTTTGTATGTAATTTTTACAAATGGTGCAGTAATTGGGGCCAAGATTTGGTAGGAAGGTCAATTACGCTGAAAAATTCCAATTTTGTGTACAGAATAACAGACTTTCTGTAAAAATAATGCCTGGTTACTTCACAGGAAAAAAAAATCTCTACAAACGTATTCTCCTTAACGTTACATCCCAACTTTGTATGACGCCCAGGGGCACATGTACAGAACATGTTTGAACGTAATGATCTTTCACATTTTCCCTGTGTTATTCCATCTTCTTACGAATTCTTTATATAACCTTAAGTGGTTATTGGGTTTCTGCGCATGATGTGAATTATTTTTGCATGTGGATTATGCAAAGTGATGATACTCATCGATTGATGCGTAGGGGATGAATCAAAAATGTTTAGAAACTGCTGTAGAGAGTAAGATGAGCATCTGAAGTTTTACTACATTTATTATACCTTGGAAAATATTGTTTGAAACACCTTGTAGGAGAAATAGAATTTTTGCAGATGTCACTTTAGGATGAGTGGCCATACAAAACGTTTTGAACTTTGTCATGGTCACAGTTCGGGCTGTCCGGCACGGCCCGGTGGTTAGGGCGCTCGACTCGCAATCTGAGGGTCGCGGGTTCGAATCCCCGTCCCACCAAACAAGCTTGCCCTTTCAGTCATGGAGGCATTATAATGTGACGGTCAATCCCACTATTCATTGGTAAAAGAGTAACACAAGAGTTGGTGGTGGTGGGTGGTGATGACTAGCTGCCTTCCCTCTAGTCTTACACTACTAAATTAGGGACGGCTAGCGCAGATAGCCCTCGTGTAGCTTTGCATGAAATTAAAAAAAAAAACAGTTCGGGCTAGTCACTGCTTATACTTGGGGTGTACACATGCTTGTTCCACATTCTTTAGAATAACCTATGTAGAAAGTTAGTTACGACTTAAAGGACTTTTTTGTATTCTTATGTAGGGAGTTTTAAATCCCCTTACTTACACTATGTTACACATTTATAGTTTATGGATTGCAGTACACTTACCTTAAGTTTAATTGTATTTTATTAAACATATTTATTGACATTCCTAAAATTACAAATGCCATAACTTTTACTCTTTATGATGTATCTATTCGCAGAAGAAAAAAGAATTTTGAAGTTTCAGTAGTTTCGGTAAGGTTGTCCTTTACAGCATCCACTCTGCAATGGACACATTGAAAAATTGTCTGTGGACACTTTTTAGCTTTAAATAATATTGTGTATGCATTATGACCTTGTTAGATGTGTCTATAGCTACTCCCTGTTGTCAGGCAATGGCAAATTTTTGTTGATTAAAGGCGACTCGCCATCTCCATTTTTTCAGGTTTGTACGACATCTATATGATAAGATTCGGTGTGTGTGTGTGTCATCTAACTCTTCCTAAACCTCTGGCTGTGCTGACTTCTAAGTGGTACCAATTGAATCGTCTTTGTCCCGAGGTTTGCACATAGGTGAAAATTTTCACCACATTCCATGGGGAACCTGGGGATTTCTCCAAACCCATTTTCTTAAACTGCTGGAGTCACCAAGTTTGAAATGGTGCAAAATGAGTCATCTCAGCCTTGAGGTTTGCACATAGCTAAAACTTTTCACCAGGTTATTTTGCAAGAACACTTTTACAGGGATTCCCTAAGTGGACCCCAAATTTGACATTTATTTACATTAGCGTATGCAAATAAGTAGACTTACTAACTACTGTCTGGAACTTGGTTAAAGAAATTAAACTTGCATTATAGTGTCAATAATTAGTAAATTGAAAAAGTGTAAAACACTAGTGGAAGCATTAAATTTGTATTATATTGGACCATAAACATACGAGTTCACTAGTCTTACATCTAAGTTTGTCTCATAAAATGCTCCCTTTTCCCAAGTTATTTGGAACATGCATGTGGCCCCCTTTTCCTCACGAGTGAACTGCCCAGGACAATCAGATATCCACTTTGACACTTTCTTTGTAGCTGCGAATGTAACAGATACTGAGTATGATAGTTGCATTAGTGACAATAGAATGGTTCCCATACGCTCCAAGTGTGATGCATTCATAGTGACACAACAGTATTTTTTTTATCTTTATGAATAATATAGGTGAATTTTTAAATGGATTTATTCTTCACAGTGGGAACAGTTGGCTGCTAATGATGACCTCTGGTTAGATCTTTACCAGGCTTGTTTATTGTGCACCGCTTTTTTAAGAGAAAAAACAACAACCTTGTTTTGATGTTTTAGCCATGGGAACTATACTTCTTCGAGGATCAAATTCTTGTTCTCAATGGTTCATTGATAGTGCCACGATTTGTGGCAAAAGAATAAAGTCTATGAGCAAGCTGGAAACATGTCATGATAATTTAAGAATAGCTTGCCTTTCCTTTGTGCACAACGGTTCGGAATATGAAAATCCATACAAGGATCGGCAACGCACGGCTCATTCATTCTATAATCAGTCCGCTATTGATGCAGCAGCTGCCAAGGTAAGTCGATGTTATGTTTGTGCATATTTTTATGTACTTGCATGTGTCTATAAGTATAATACTGTTGATAAAAATAAGTAACTCTAGAAATAGTTACTTGTAGGTTATTAATTCATCTATAGCATGTCTTTCAAGCCACTCGTGTCACTGGTTTTTCCTACAATGGTACCGTACATTAAACATTTGTATGAAACTACTTAAATTTATATATATCCCTCTTAACAAAGTAACTTGTTCCCCCCCCCACACACACATAAGGCAGCTTAGCAACTGTATAAAAAGAAATTTGTGTAAGATAACTAAGAACAAACTTGTACTTAATGTATGTACTCTTGATATTGTGAGTAACCATTGTTGTGTTGTTTTTTTTAGGGCAAGTATTTCTTATTATTACTATCGTACTATTTACGTTATGATTAAACCAGTGTTACGCGTCAAACCGTAATGTCCTAACTCAGTGGTCAGCCAAGTAATGATGACTAATGTTGAGTGTCATACCGTA
Organism: Limulus polyphemus; assembly: GCF_000517525.1. NCBI lineage: Eukaryota > Metazoa > Arthropoda > Merostomata > Xiphosura > Limulidae > Limulus > Limulus polyphemus. The sequence continues at coordinate 18,646 of NW_013670175.1, forward strand.
CAATGTACAGTGCTTATTGAGGATTTGTTCGTTACAGAGAGATACGTGATGTACCCATGTGCCATCAACATATGCTGAGCTGCAGTGTCTAAAATCTGGGAGATATAAACAAAGATAGTAATGGGAGTAGGGCAGCTATAACTTGACGTTGAACAGGCTATACGTATACTTTACGGGTGGCTATTATTAGTAGTATTAAAACGTTGGCTTTATTACTTTACAATGTCCAATTATACAACATTTTTTTTTGCCAGTGAGTTTACACGTCATTTGTGTAGTGTCCATGAGCTGTGTTTTGTTTTATCTATAATGTTTGAATCAGCCATTCCCAGGTATAAACGTAGTCTGTTGTATTGACCTAATGAAGGTTAATGTTGATGTCATAGTGTCACATGCACTTGGGAGTGGATACAATATTCAGAATCTTAATTGTTAACTGGATCAACTGACAAATGTAAACTTTTAAAACCCATATAAAAATCATATTTTAAACAAGTCTTTAAAACAGGTGTAAGATAACATGAGCTATGGACAACAAGAGACCACTTAGGCTCTACCGTGGGGGGACCTTACACACGCACACACAAACATCCTTTACTTTTCAGAAAATCACCCCCACCCCCCAAAAAAAAGCCTGTAAATGCTGGCCTCCACCACTGCTAATGACAATTCATTGAATAAGTTGATCTCCGTGTTAGAAAAATCAATTTGTAACCAGAGCTGGTTTATCTTTTTTTAAATCTGTTACTCATGCTCTCTCCTATTATCTTTAGAACATAGTAACCTTCAATAAGGTCATTTCTTACTCTTCTTTTGACAAAAGACAGTCTCAGTAAGATATATCTTCAGTCATTGGAATCCGTTTGGTAGCCATTCTCTGAACCATATCCGAGACCAAAACTGTGCACAATGTTACAAGTGAGGCTTAGTTTGATGGATATATTACTACCTCCTTTGAATTATAATCAACATATGTACAAATACACTGAAAACTTTTGTTAGCTTTGTTACCAGCAACAAAACACTAGCTTGAGTGATTGACCTACCAATATATCTAGATCCTTTTCTTATTAATGGTGTTGAATCACTTCCCAACTACTACAATTATGCTACATTACTTTGTATACATTAAGGGTCAGTTGCCAAAATTTGTCCAGCTTACCAATTAATTAAAATCATTCTCCAGTGTCTCAAAAAATCCTCAGTACAGTAAGAAATACCCAAGGGTTTAACGTCATCAGCAAACTTACTTTACTAATTATGCACCCTATCAATATTGTTAATATAAATATGGAAAGCCAAAGGTCAAGCACTAATCCCTGAAATACTACACTAATAACAAGGCTCCAGTTTGACTGGATTTCATTGATAACAAACTTTGCTTTTTCTTATCTATCCAACCTATAATCCAATTAAGTTTTTCATCAACTCTACCATTGTGATTTGAGTAGCTAATGTGTTATGTGACACCTTATCAAAGCATATTTTTGCAGTAAAACTTAAGCTAAAGGTCAATTAATTCCATTGATAACAAACTTTGCTTTTTCTTGTCTATCCAACCTATAGTCCAATGAAGTTTTTCATCAACTTTACCATTGTGATTTGAGTAGCTAATGTGTTATGTGACACCTTATCAAAGCATATTTTTGCAGTAAAACTTAAGCTAAAGGTCACACACACTATATTTTGTTTAGTTTATTTTTCTGTTATTTTTTATAGCCATCAATTCGCTTGACACCAACTGCCATTCTCTACTCTGGGAAAAGTCCTGATGGTAGCCACCTGTTGGTAAGAGACAGTAACAGTATCCATTAGAATGATGTTTTTCTGTATTGAACATTTTAAGTTGTCCAAGAAGTTTTAGTAGGCCCCTCACGAGCCAGTGGGGGACACTTTTGTTGAAAAAAAACAACAAAGTACCCAATTTGGTTTTTCTTAATTTGAATTGAAAGTTTTCTTACATTTTTGTTGGCTAAAAAAGAAGGCATTTATCACACACTTTTAGCATTGGGGCTGCAAAAAGTGATTTGAAGTGGTAAGTGACTGAAATCCATCAGCACATCACGAGCTTAACAGCCAAGTACAAGAAGCATGGAAGTCTCTAAATGACACCCAGAGATATTTAAGAACCATTTCGAACCAACTTCGTAGATATTGTGCAGCAAGCCGACTACAATTATATGCCTGTAGCTGCTTTCAAAGTGTTCCTCTTTACTGACTATTGTGATGCTTCGAGCTTCACTACCGATTCGCAGGTGAAATCGTTCATGTCTCAGTTTATAAGGTGTTAGCAGAAGCATAAAAGGTTGGCAATTGCTCATTTAATGATGCTGAGAATATAGCTTTATTGATATATACTGGATTTCCTCCTAGTGTGTAGGCCTTAGTACTAGCTAGTATGGAGACTTGAGGATGCTGTATTTCATTTAAGAATTTATCAATTAACAAATGAAAACAAGTCTCGAAAAGATATGTCCAAAACCACCATCTTTGGGTGTTTCCGGATTGAACTTACTTTTAATATCCAAGAAACTGCAGTCTGAAGACACCCCTTGGCTCCTGAGGGAAGTGTTAAATCAGTCTGCATGTATTAAGATTATGTTAATAATCCTTTCAAAAAACAAGTATGGCTCTTGTTTTAGTTGATGTAACTTAGAAAAGATATCCTTGCATGTGCATGATTAAAACCATAGATCTTGGTGCTTATGTGTGTTTTCGTGCTTCATTCAAGTTTACTGTTAGTAGAAGCAAGATCTGTTTTTGTGAAAGGTGAAGTGAAAAGAAACTATGCATAATAACATAACTGACTGACAACAAGGGACCATTTGGTCCTATGCAGCTATCCTTGAACACCCACCCTTAGAAAAAAACAAAATTAAACTCACCTTTACTTTTTAGGAAATTGTTGATTCCCGTTGTAAACCCCTGGAAAGTGCTGGACTTCACTATTGCTGATGGCAACTCATTTCATAAGTTAGTCATCATGTTAGAAAAATTAAACTGTCTTAATTGGAGTCTAACTTGTTAAACTTGTATCTTCTCTTCCTGCTATCTTCAGAGTATAATAGAGAAATCGGAGGCTTTTATCCTATAGCTTTCCTGGACTAGAATTAGGTAATCAGTGGCACTTACTAATCGAGGCCTCATTAATTGATTGATTATTACCTTGGTATCTACAAGCAAGAGAAAAAAATGGGGAGCAAATTTGATGACAATATTTCGGTTACTTGGTTAGTTTGAAAAATTGGAAACCTTAATTTCGACTAGTTGGTTCTTTTTGTGACATCTGATATAATTGGAATTTCAATTTAATCATAATTTTGATTCATCGATTAGTTTATGCGACTGCTCATTGCTGCTCGTAGGTAATCAGTTATATTTATAAACCAATTAAATCTTGCAGATTTACCCTGGATAATCATCAAAACTTCAGTAAGATCACTTTTAACTCTCCTTTCCTCAAAAGAAGATAAGTAAGATCTTAGTGGATGGTGTGCTTGTATCTATTACAGTGTTTAGAATTGTTTACTAACCTCTGAAAAATAGTGATTACCTCGCACCACTCAAGAAGATTTTTTGTATGCCATAAGCCTTGAACGAAACTTTAACTCCTGTGTCGTGCCAGCATAGGATGTAATCTTTAGATTACAGCCTTCCATCAATAGGAAGGAAATATATCCTCCATGTGCAGTAATTCCCATGAACACCAGCACTAGAACAAAAGGCATATTCTTATCCTTAGCATCACTTTGTTGAGACGCATCTTTTCTTAAGAATTAATGGAATTTTTGTACTTGTTATTTTAAACATTCATTACCATTAATGCTGTTGTTTTTCTTTCTTTAATCTTCTTGATTATGCGAAATAAACCAAATTTTCAACACTTTAGTTAAAATTTTGATTCAAAGTACCTATAATTTGGTTTTTACTTTTAATCAAATTTGTAATTTTGGGACACATGTTCCACTGTCTGGGATAAGGTTTCTTTGATAGTATTATTTCACTGTTGCCTTAGCTCATAGTAAGGATTTCGATAAGTGTTTTCCAGTGTTGTCATTACGTCAGTGACCTAACTCTTATGTACTATTTCACTGTTGCCTTAGCTCATAGTAAGGATTTCAATAAGTGTTTTTCAGTGTTGTCATTACGTCAGTGACCTAACTCTTATGTACTATTTACTTAAATGTCAACTTTTGTGTGTATATATATATATATATATATATAAATACATATAGGAAAAAAAAATCAGACATTTTTTGGATCATGTGGACTATGGATTCACTTTTCCACATTTCTAACACCTCTTGAGATTTTGATGGTGACTGGAAGTACTTGATTTTCAGTGATGTTGCTGTCGTTGTGCACTAGCTGGTTAGTTCCATTATAATCTTGAATCCAGAATTCCCAACCTCCTGCATATTTATTTCAGCTGAGTCTGCCCCCATTCTTAGACAAACTTTACCAATTCCTTCTTTTGCTTCTATTTCCCTCTTTCTTACAAGGATAAAGTATTCCACCTTTGTACTTTGCTGCTTGGATTACAAAGGTGTTTATTATATTTTCTCATTCTACAGTTGTTTCTTGTTGCATGTCAGACTACTTTGTTGCACTTCAGTCATTTGAATTTTTTTCTTTCAGGTTAGTACTTTACTCTTTCTTTCTTTTTTTTCCCTCCCCATCTATTTGTTGTCATCTGTTATATATCCAACTTCTTCGCTATTTGTCTACACTTCACATTATTTTTAAAGCTTACATCACGATCCTGTCAGCTTTAACGGAGAAATTTGTAATTACCTGTTTTCCATGTTAGCCTAATTTTTCTTCATCCATTGTATCCCCATTAATTTAAATATCTTTGTTAATGGAATGTGTTTCATCAGGATGCTTTGCTTTCTGACATTTGCCTCCCCGACCCTTCTCTCAGGGACCTCTATGTTGCACCCTTTTCTTCTTAATGATTTTCTTAATTTGAGGGGGGGGGGTATTTCTTATATTTTGGAATATTTAGGTGATGCAGCTTGTTCGTAGTCATCAATGCTCACTTTATTGACTGGGGGGGGAATCAGATTTCCCATCTTCTACAGCCTTACAGGGCCCACTCCCTCTTTTGTTTCTAGTCCACTTATTTCTATCTGATGCCCTCTGTTTTTGGCTGATCCTTGCCAGGTATACAAATAATCACAACCTTCTCTTATATTACACCCCTCCTCCTTTTTAACTCTTGTTCTAGTGGCTCCAGTGAGACCCTGGGCATCCCTCTTTTCCCAACTTGCCCAGTATTAAAACTGTTTGGAGCCCACCATTGATCTAGTGGTAACTATGAGGGCTTAGTATGGTTAGATATTTTGGTTTCCTTATCCATGGTGAGTGCAGAACAGATGACATATTGTGTAGCTTTGCACTTGACAGAAACCAGTTCTACAAAATGTCTATTTAGGTGGAGTGCAATTCTGGATACCTGTTCCATTTCAGGAGACTGGTCTCCAGAGGAATGGTCTCTTTATCAATGTCCTCAAGATGTTGGCCATTCAATGAATTTGCCATTGCCTTCTGGTTTGTCTATCTGATCTTATTTTTTCCATTTGGACACCTTCTCTGTCATTTCTTCCATCAACTGAAAAGGAGGTGCTCACTCTTGAAACCTGTTTTCCTTGAGCTGGAGTCTCTTGAGTCTACGACCATTATGTAGATCAACTATCTTGTCTAGACCAGTTTCTCCCCATAGGTGAGGGGGTGGGGTGGGGGTGAGTAAATGTTTCTGAAATTAAGATTTTTTTGCCTCTG
>NW_013670175.1:24439-25376 GCF_000517525.1 Limulus polyphemus
GACCAGTTTTTCCCCATAGAGCAGTCTGTCCATCTTCTAGGTTTTCTGTAGATTTGTTCCTGCTTTGGGAGTCCTTTCATTGCTGCCTTTCCAACTCCTCTTGAAACCTAGCTTCCACTCTTTTCATCTCTTCCTGAATCTCCAGCTTTGGCATGGATGCTCTGAGTTTGGATTGGTTCAATCACTTTCTCTGCCTATTCTCCCCTTCAGCTTCTTCCCATTTCTCTTATTGCTGGACACAGAGTTTTTTTTAAATGACCTTTCTTCATTTCTTTCTCTGGTTTTTAAGGATATCTTTGTAGCATTTTTTTTATCAGTTATCCTACTTGTCTGGTTCTTTTTCCAGACTGGAACTTCTGTTTAGTTCTTAGGGCTTTCACTTCTCCCATTTGAACTGATAGCTATGTTCCATGTACTATGTTGTTCTTATGATATTCATTCCTCCTCTTCTCACTAGGGGGAGCCATCACTTTGACATTTTTTTCCCTGTGTACCTCCCTTACCCCCTTACCACAGGGACAGGTTCATTTTATTCCCTAACTGCTCATTATTTCCCTTAACTTGGAGTGATCAAGAGAGTGACTGGGTGTTTGTTTTTTTTTCTAATCAGCCTCCCTTCACTTTCTTTCATGTAAAATCGTTCTGTCTCTCATCTCCTTTGTTCTGTACTGTCTGTCTGTTATCTCACTCATACTACTCCCTTTAAAAGCAGTTTACAATGCTTTTTATTGCTGTGGAATTTCTCTTCCTCTAGTAACTTACCTCCTTCCTCATTGAGAAGATGGGTCATACACCTCATCTGGCTAGTTTATTCTTCTATGGGCTATGACTATTTTCACCCTTTTTATGTCTTCTCTCACCTTTAGCCACCAATGTCCCTGGATGAGATCTTTCAGATAGTGATTTAAACCATCTCCAATGTTGTGGTTTCATGTAC
>NW_013670175.1:26344-32485 GCF_000517525.1 Limulus polyphemus
CTATCTTGTCTAGACCAGTTTCTCCCCATAGGTGAGGGGGTGGGGTGGGGGTGAGTAAATGTTTCTGAAATTAAGATTTTTTTGCCTCTGCACAACCTCCCTCCCTCCCTTCTTCAACACTTCCATGTATTTCTTCTGCCTTATCAAGAATGATTCTTTAATATTTGTAAGAGTAGAAGTTTCATTCAAGTCTTGTGGCATGTGCTAAAAATCTTCTTGGCAGTGATGTGAGGTAATAACCTTTTGTTTTGCAGAGAGGTGAGTATCTATCCAAAATATAGTTTCAGGTAAGTAAAATGTTAACATTGTTTTCAACAGTTTTTCTTTTGAAATTGACATGCAGGGATGCAAATATATTTTCTGCTGAGTTATAGTTTGTTTTTAGATATATCTTTAGTACATTGAATTTTGTTCTCTTTGAGATTAGACTTGTAGTGTTTAAAGATTAGCTTCGAACTAAATTTTGATTTGATTTAGCCTGTTTTTATTTTTATTTATATCCACGTTTTGATTTGCAGCTTAATTGCAAACTTGAACTGTTTAGAGTTCTTTGTTTTAATGAGTAATAAAATGGTTCTTTGTTTTTTCGGTAGGTTGGTGCTTTGTTTTATATCAGCAAGAAACACTATGTGTTGCTGCTCTTTATTTGTTCATTAGCTTCTTCTTAACAGCTTAACTCTGAATCTGATTTGTTGAGAAACTTTTCTAAAGCTATCTCTCTTCTTTTCTTTACTGTATACTAGAATCACTTGCCTGTGTTTATTTGTTTAAAGGTTGTGATTTGTGTGTATATTTTTTGTTCTCTCTCTTTCTTTACTTTCAATTCAAAGTCAGAGAGAAGTGAATCCATACTGTTGAATAAAGTATTCCTGGAATCCCCAGTTTTGTGTTCCCCTACCAATTTAAAAGAAATCAGTGTTACTGAGAATACCACAATACTGTCATTGCATCTTCAGGTATTATGTCACCGTAACATGATTGGTTACTTTACCTGATTATTCCATCACTCGCCATATGCTTAAAAAGTGTAATCTTATACTTAGTTATTCCATAGAATATTTGTATGTCATTTATTCTTTTGTAGATAAACACTTGTTAAAAATCTCAGTTGTTCTTTTAATGTTTTTTTTTCAGCGAAGTGCACAGTACTTACACAAAGAACTGCCTGTTAGAATTGCCCATCGTATCGCCGGATTTCGTAACCTTCCGTTTATTGTTGGATGTAATCCTACCATTCTTGAAGTGGTAAAAACCTTTTTTTTTGTGTGTGTGTTTTTTGACCGTGATTAAAGGAGGTATTTAAAGAGAACTGAAATGAATGTGTCGTTAGAGAAATATTAAATATACGTGGGATTTTCATATGAATGAAGAAAGCGTGGGTTGTGTGGTCTGTTAAAGTTATAATTTGAGTACTTTATTTTGCAACATTTCTAACTGTTTTAGCATAATATGTTTTATGAACTTATGTCAGACTAGTGATATATGTGTGTCATTTCTTTTTTGTATTTTTCTAGCACGAGCTGTATATCCGAGCTTTCAACATTCTTTCAGAATTTCCGTTGGTGAGTATTTTTGAAGATCTAGAACGTAGCCTAATTCTTCATGTTACATCCGTACCAGTTTACTTATTTCTAACTGTAAATATAAAATATAACGGTCTTTTTGTCCTTTTTTACTAGATTTTTTCGACTTTGATAACGGTGTTTTTAGTCCTTCTTACACTAGATTTTGTTGACTTTGATAACGGTCTTTTTTCTACCTCTCTACACTAGATTTTGTCGACTTTGATAACGGTCTTTTTTAGTTCTTCTTACTCTAGATTTTTTCGACTTTGATAACGGTGTTTTTCGTCCCTTCTTCCACTAGATTTTGATGGCTTTGATTGTAATCATGCATTCAATTATATTCACTGTATATTAAGAATTTTACTGCAGATTACGTCGGTTTAGTCAATTTCCAATCAGAATTTTTGTAGTAAAAATGTTAAGGAATACTGGTTTGGTCTGTTTGGATAAAACTCGTGATTTTATATCTTCCAGATCACGGATTTCGAAACGGAGAAGCGTTACAGTGAAATGCTACAGAAACTTTTAGATGATCACAAAGATGTAGTCAGTCAACTTGCTGCTGGATTTCGAGAATGTAGAAAACACATTAAGGTGAGAAAAAGCTTTTGTAGATGAAACGACGCAATTGTAAACACGATGATCTAAATGTAATACAGTGTTGTGCTTTTAGCATGATCAATTTTTAATGATATGTTCATAAAAAAATCTTCTGACCAAAATAAACACCCCCAAGAAAGGAGTGATTGCATTATTGATTTATTTAATGAAATATAAAAGACAAAATATGTGTCATTTGCTAATTAAGATCTGAATAAGAACTTCAGCTGTTTCTTATTATCTTAATTATTTAAGATTATTAATTTTATTATTATTATTATTCAAAGTATGACATATTATTTCCAGTGGTGTTGTAAAGATGATTACATGTATTAACTTGGATCATAATTATCTCATGTTTCACAGATTTCATTTTTTGTGTCTTTTCTGGTACACTTACCTGATATTTCTATAACAATAACATTGTAGAGTTAATATGGGCAGTGAAGATTCATAAAGTTTGTGATTTTGTTTGTAATTAAATTCACTGTGGTGGTACTTGTAACAATTGAAGAGTTTTTTGCCCCCAATATCTGTTTATAATTTTACAAATGTTCAGCATTTTTTTTCTGGGACAAAAAAGGTATATGTGTACATATCAAGATCGACATTTATCAGTATCAACTTAGTATAGAATCCAGATATATGTGTGTACAACTGGTGGTAAGCTGACTGTAGAAAAAATTATTTTTTTCTCATGTTTTTAGCAAGAAGAACTCGTAAGAAATTTTTTAGACCGAACGTTAACTTCTCGATTAGGAATTAGAACACTAGCAGAGCATCATTTGGCATCACACGAGGAAAAAGTAGGTCTTTTTTTATTTAATACTATTTATAAAGTTAGTTATTTATCCTCAATCTTAAACTGATTGATGAACACTAGTGCGGCACTGAAAACAAAGTGAACCGTATACACGTATCCATGTAGAATATTAATTTCTAACTGAAACTATTTAAAACATTGTTTACCAAACTCAAAGAATTTCAATAATTCAGAAGCCCTTCGATTTAATATATATTTCTTTAATTCTTATTTATCTCCTTTCTGTTTAAAATGTTTTCATGAATTAACCATTATTAATCCAGCTAGTGGCCCGGCATGGCCAGGTGGTTAGGGCGCTCGACTCGTAATCTGAGGGTCGCAGGTTCGAATCCCCGTCACACCAAACATGCCAACCTCCACCTTTGCCTGGTCCCAAGTCCAGGATGAGAAAGGGGGATGGTTGGGTGCGGGGTTAGCAATTCCACCCCGTAAAAAACAACCTGCTACAAGTAACTGCAACAACACCTTCCGTTGGCGAGGTGTTGTTGCGGCCCTATGCTCCACTGGGAGTTTACAGGAATAAAAAAAAAAAATCCAGCTAGTATGAACATTATTGTTTATGATCATTGATTTATCACAAAAAGTTCCTTATGTGGATAAATAATAAAACTAGCACAGAATTTCTTCTTTTATGAGAGATGACAACATAAGTGTGAATAATTATTATTTATGTCATAAATTTAGAGATTGTCCATCGTATCTTACAGTTAAATTTGTTAGATACCAAATTAAGACATTTTGTTCTTTTGTTGTGATGATACGTCTGTTTTAAGTTTATGTAAAAAAAATAAATTACGGTAAACATTTTACAGTGGTTTCATAAAAAATTTACTTAAATAACTGGCCAAGTTTATGATTATTTCAGCATAAAATTCCAAAAACAGTTAATGTCTTCTTTAAGTTTCAGACCAATGTTGATGATTCCCACAAAATTTGGCTTTAAAAAAGAAAAACCAATTGACAGATTTCAACATCAAGAGTTAAATTTGCCAACCAAAAGTTTCATTTAATTGTCCTTTATCTACTGGAAATTATTCTCGGCCAAGTATTACGACCTGAAGATAACAACACGTAGGTGGTTGGTTATGGGAAGTATAGTATAAAAACCAGATCCAAGTCAGAAAAAACACAATTTTCATTGTACCTTAAAAAAAGTTTTTTAATATTGTACAAAAATATGATAAGTTCACGAGTAAGTTTATTACATAAGTTCGTTAGTGTCACTTGTTAAAAGTTATTGACAGCTGGGCAGATTTTGTAAGGTAAGATTACAGTAAGTAATGCTGTCGTGAAGCTACGTATCTAATGAGCGGTGATGAATAGGGTGAGACGCACGTTAACATTCCATACATGAGCTTGTTATTCTGACTGACTTTGTAACCTTGAAACTATAACTTTTAACCTAGTAAATGTATCTTCATGAAATCTGGTACACGAAAAAGTCAGATTTTTCAGTGAAGTATTTCATTAAAAGATTTATCTGTAAATGTAAAAGCTTTTACTGAGTCAGTTAATTAAGTGCAAGGTGATTTACACGTTAAGAAAAAATACTTTTTCATCTTAGTTTTCATATTTCATTTACATAACCCTTAGAACGTCTCAAGTGCATATTAAAATATTTTATTAGTAATAGTTTACATTTAATCATTTTCTCTACCCTAATACTAACTGTATCGGCCCTGGTCAATCTGACTGACCGTATGTCCATCCCATAACAGAAAAATACAAAATAAATTACGCTTTTTTCTTTCTGTGTAACAGACAATCACACACTACTTATTTTTACAGCCAAAAACCAATAAACTTTTCATTTAGTTTTATATAATTACATTTGCATGTAAGACTCTTTTACAGTATGCAGTAGCTAGTTATTACATGGAACATGGTCCGGCACGGCCAGGTGGTTAGGGAGCTGCTCGACTAGCTATCTGTGGATCGTGGGTTTGAATCCCCGTCCCATCAAACATGCTCACCCTTTCAGCAGTGGGGGCTTTATAATGTGATGGTCAATCCCACTATTTGTTGGTAAAAGAGTAACCCAAGTGTTGCCTGTGGGTGGTGATGACTAACTGCCTTCCCTCTAGTCTTTTACTGCTAAATTAGGGACGGCTAGTGCAGATAGCCCTCATGTAGCTTTGCACGAAATTCAAAACAAACAAACAAGCACGGAACATGTTAATATAAATTCTAGTTACAAGCAAGTGCTCATCAAATTTGCACAACCTCACTCATGCTGTGCAGCAGCTATAGAGTGTTTTCTTATCTACCGTAAGAAGTTTCATATTTTTACATTTTAGTTACTTTTATAACATTAAATAAATTTACACAAATGCAAAAATTGAGTTCCAATGTCTGAAATCCATCTTTTGTACTCGTACGACAGAAGTCCGCATCATATCCTAATCTTGATATTTTGTAATGATAATGTGTTCTCAGAAATTATTTGTGTTAAAATTCAAATATGTAGCCTAGAATACAAATATTGCCACTAATATAAAATAGAGTGTCCCAAAATGACTATAATTTAATTTAATTAAGTTATAAATAGTTTACAAAAATTCTGTTAGCTGCTTGGAGCGCAACAACAATGATCACATGTAAACTATCTGAGGCAAACTGTTTAGATCTTATAGAAGACAAACTGCTCTTCCTATTGGCTATAAACATGTGCACCATATAAGGACGTGGCTTTTCTTAATTATTTGAAAGCTGTGATATTTTGGGAGGTGCTTCAGTGTGAGTTTAACAGACTCATATCTCCGCAAACTGAGGAGGTAGGGGGCTCAAATTTTATATTCCAGCCTGTTAAGATCTGTAGTTTGTGTTTCTCTTTGGTTGGATACTCTGAAAGCCATATTAGGGATAAAAGAAAATCTTAAAAATTGGAGAATTCAGCGAGTAGATGCATCATGTTACACAGAGAAGGGAAGATTGAGAACTTATTTAAATATTTCCATTTCAAAATTAAGAAATTAAAACTTAGGTAATGTAAAACATTGAATTATAAATTATGTTTTAATGTCATGTTTATTAACGTACATTGGAAAAAAATAAAGTTGTTGTAGTTTTGAATGTAACTGTAAAAGGTCATGACATACACAATTGACCAACTTTTGACCAACAATTGACCAAATTGAGTGTATAAGGTTAACA
>NW_013670175.1:33467-39584 GCF_000517525.1 Limulus polyphemus
CTCTGTGTGTGTGTGTGTGTGTGTGTGTGTGTGTGTGTGTGTGTGTGTGTGTGTGTGTCCACTTATAACTGGCAAACCATTGGACCAACTTATTTAACTCCTTAATCTTGAGCGGACGCTGCGAACATCCAGCCAAAAATCCTGATTTACCTATTAGATGGTGACACCAAATGTTCAACAGGGGGGAGGTTTGAGGCTATTTACTCAACAATGCTTCATGTGGGTACCCCTGGTGCTGAAGGGAAAAACAAAATTAATAAAATTGAAATTTTGAACAGGTATGGTGATAATTATTAGGAAATCACAAAAATAATTCTGACAGAATGCACAAAAACTACGGGTTTAAAGAGTTGAGCTTCCAATCTTTTATAATGATGATGGTTTTGTAAGGTTTCAGATTGTGGGGGAGGTATCCCCCACCAGTTAGTAAGCCAAGTGGAGAATATAGTTGTAGTAAAATGTAAGTTGGAATTCTGTGGGTTTTTTTTTTAAGCTCATCTTTTATAATGATGTTTTTTGTAGGATTTCAGATCGTGGGGGAGGTATCCCCCACCAGTTAGTAAGCCGAGTGACGCAATATCATTTCACCACTGCTGGAAATGTTGAGGAGGACAATGAATCTGATGTGTTTACTACTCTTTTGGAAGAATCAAACAGATTACCTTCAGGACCCATGCATGGGTATGTTCAGATTGACTTGCTTCTGTTAATAGGATAATTAACATTACTAACACTTCCTCATCACAACTAATTCATTATATATTTTTAAAATGTTAAGTATTATGTTGAAAAATCCACTGTTTTATTCCATTGATGATATCTTCATTTCACGTGTATAGAAATATATAAAGTAAATACTTATCATCATAAAAAAATGTCTACATTTTAACACAGTACATGATTGATTTTAGCATTGGATCCATGTCACATTGAGTGACAGCTAAGTGTCACCTTTTTGTTTGTACCTAAGTTTGAAACTGTGTGATATATTCATGCATGAGTTTGTTTTTCTTTTTTTATGTTAAATAGCCGGTGTACCCATTCAATGCACCAAAAAGACCCGGAGGCCCCAGTGGGTAATATAGGGGGGGGGGTCAGATCCAAATGCTAGCTCCCCTGTGGTATCCCCTACCAGTTAGTAAGCCGAGTGGAGAATATAGTTGTATTAAAATGTATGTTGGAATTCTGTGTGTTTTTTTAAGCTTTCAAAATTCGACGAGCATGCTGGTAACTTGTTTACACAAAGATGTCCCACTATGATACTTTCACCGTAGAGAATCTAAAGTACAGCTTTAAAGTAATAAAATAAATTTCTGGCAATTTTGAAAAGCTTTAGCTTTGACTATAAGAACACTGTTTCAATGAGCAGGCACTCTAAAAAGGAAAAAATTATAAATTAGATTTATTTTGTAATTTTTCAAATTTTCATTTCATTCTTGATTGGCGATTGCAGTACAGTTAAGTGTTAGGGTAAAGAAAATAACAGATAAAATATAAAGTTTGATTTAGAAGGTTCTAGAGGTTATGCAAATGAAACTTGAAAACTGTAAAATGGTATTATTACTCTTAACATGGAAGCCATCTTGCACTCAGAATGACTTAGTAAATGCTTCATAAATTCACAGACAAAACCTGATTCTCTAAAGACTTGACATTGATGTGGTCCAATAGGATTACTTGTGATTCAAGATATGACTCAAAGCTTAAGAACCTTTGTCAACTTAAATTATTTCTTATCATACAAGCATATACATATAATTTAAGGACCTGTGGCTCCATCTTGGATCCCATTTACTAAACTAAACTTTAAAATAAAAATGAAACACTCAAAGCCAGCTCTTATCATTCCCTTAAATTAACTGCATTTACCACAAAGGCCAACCACCCTGTTAGAAAAATAGTGCTGTCTTAGCTGGAGATGACTTCTACTCTACCAAAATTTATATTTTTGTCCTCTAGTCCTACCATTTTAACCATTGAGTACCAAAAAAAAAAGATGATGCAGATCCCCCTCTAATTCTTCTTTTGTCAAGAGAAACCAGTTTTAGAGATCTTAAACTGTTCTCGTTTGACAACCTTTCCATCCCAGGTTATCATCCTAGTAGCCTTCCTCTAAACCCTTTTCAACAAATCAATGTTCTTCCTAACGTAAGGTGCCCAAGGCTGAAAATAATACTCCAAATGTGGTCTAATGAATGACCTATAAAATGACATTACAATCTTTTTTTTTACTTATATTCAATATGTCTGTAGATACAACCTAAAATTATATTTTCTCTGCTACTAACAACAGCATATTGCTTGAATGGCTTAAGAGATCGATCAACCAAAACACCAAGGTCTTTTTTTCTTCCATAACGCTTGTTAGTGGTACCAAAACATATACCCTTCATATTTACCTCACTTTTTTTTAGTGATTGGAAGGTTCACCTTCATGATCAAAGCTTTGACTTCTGTGGATGAGGCTGTTGCTCTGGATGGGGTTCAGTTTCTTACTTTGTCTTCACAACATTTAATAATTCCTCTGCCATGAGTCTATCTTTGGTAGCATTATGTTATTGAATGGTTGGTAATCTGTTGTAAACCAAATATACGGCTGATAATGTAGGACCCATAGTGCCAAGGCTTGCACCTGTAATGACAAACCATTCTTGTAACCCTCCGTAAATCTTAGCATTTTATTTTGTTGGACAACATTTCAAAAACAGGACACAGAAGGAAGGGGATTGACTTTTCTTTTTTGTCTTTTAATATTTTAGTATCATTTTTAGATGTTGTACTAAAAGCTCATTATATAAATAGTCCTAACTGGATAAAATTAATCATTGTATATTAATGGTTATTTTCCATTAAAAGTACAGGTTTTATTGAATTTTTTACCTAACTATCCGTATACTGGCTTAGTCATTTTGACCAACCTTGTAATCACTAAACTATACATACTATAACTTTTAATGTAGTAACTGTTTCTTCACGAAATTTGGCAAGCTTTAAGTAAATGTTATAATTATTAGATTAGGTTTTATTAGATAGTAGATAAGGACAATGGGAATATAGTTAATCAATTCATGCCCGTCGCTGTTTAGATGACGAGGCATTTGGCTAACTTCCAACAAGTAATCCTATTGGACCACATCATTGTCAAGTCTTCCAACAAGTAATCCTATTGGACCATATCACTGCCAAGTCTTCCAACAAGTAATCCTATTGGACCACTTAACAACTATTTATTAACCCTTTTTTGCTACAACCTGAGTGCATAGGGTTAACAACTATTTATTAACCCTTTTTTTGCTACAACCTGAGTGCATAGGGTTAACAACTATTTATTAACCCTTTTTTTGCTACAAACGAGTGTGTCAATGCCCCAATTTCTCTAATTTTCTAACATTAAGAATAGGCTGCTACAGTTTCCAACAAATTCGAAACAAAAATGTAATTACAATCAAGAATCTAAATTTTGCATCTACTACCTTTTCTTCATTCATTGAGATATCAATAAAATCCACCAGAGAATCCCTTCTCTTCTCTCTGACTTTCAAGGTTGTTTTGCTAATCAACTTTACGTGACTGATGAATGTAGAAAGAGAGAAGGTTCTCGTCTAAATAAGGCTTATTACAGCTATTTAACTTGGATTAAGAGTGTAGTTATTTTGTATGCAAACATCCTCTTTCTACTCTGATCTTCTAACAGAATCTTTAAATCTATTTATAACTTATTTATTAAGCCAGGTAAATTGTAGTAGTTTGGAAACATTCTGTACTAGTGATTTGTATATATTTTTTTGTTTTAAAGTACATATTTGAAATTTACATGTATTATATTTGGGGCACCCAAAATTTTGATAATCGGGGAGTATGGCTTTGATTTTTGCTCAAATATGTACTGAGTACTATAAATTATTGTTTTGTTATGTCTATTTATATTTAATTATATATCTTTTAATAAATAAATAATTAAAACTAACTAAAGTGTAAAAAAAAAAGCTGGCCTTGCATGGGTTCCAATTCAGCTATGGCATAACACATGGCCTGACTAGAAATGTCTCAGAAAATGCTACTTGAAGTCTCCCTCTCAAGCTTGTCCTTGTGTCAAAGGTTAAGTTTTTAAGCTATGTTTTACTAGTTTGGGGACATTTGATTATAGCTTATTTTCAGTGCCATGACTTGGGAACTTCAATTCTTTTGTTTTAAGTTAATATTGTATCATTTTTTAGACAAATATCCGAAGAAAAGTATGGAAAAGCTCCAGTCATCAAGTGTGATGGGCACGTAAACGCCAGCTTTCCGTACATTCAGATTCCTTTGGATTACATAATTCCAGAACTTTTGAAAAATGCTGTAAGGTATGCAACTGTTCTGTTTTATCATCAAGCATATTTAAGCCCAATGACATAAAGATTTTTAATTTTGTATGGAACTAAGTTGATATTCAATGACTTGCAGGAGTTTTAATTTTCGGGCACATTGTAATGTTATCGAAACAAAACAAAATTGAAACATCCTGTGTTAAGACCTGACCGAAGAATTTGATGAAATCACTAATTTTGTTTACGCAAGATACATAAGCGACCTCCGCAGTAACGGTTTGGATTAATTGCTATTTTTTATTGTAATTTTTATGTTATTAGGGACCTTGTAACCAACAAAGTCATGACCCACAGTTTGGTTGTTGCATAATTAGCTTAGAAAAATGTTTTTAGAAACTCATTGGTGAGCATATAATCCCCCTCTCAGTAATTCTAATGTTAATAATTTTTTATTTCATTGACAACTTAAGATATTAGCAAATAGGGTTCAGGTACGATCATAGTAAACATTTCTTACTTTCCTCAATCATAAGTGTTAGAGTTTATTGTGTCACAAACTTTATAAAATCCTAATTTTTTAGACCATGCCAGTATAGCCTAAACATTGACGCTTATATAACGATATTACATTGTAATACATATCTTGCAGTCTCAATGTTTGAGATTAAAAAAAAGTTGTCAGTTGAGCAATTGTAGTGTATATAATTAATTAGGAAATTGGCTTTGTAGAGCTGTAAAAGACAAAAAATATGAAAAATATTAGTAGTGAAGATAGGCTAATAAACTAATTGTAACACTGAATTCGTGTATCAAAACATAAGAAAAAAATAGGAATTTCTGTCACAGAAAGCAAAGTTTTGCAAATTAAGCAATCCTACAAAAAAGCATTATTTTTATATACATGTTGGATTTTTAGATGCTAAAATAATATAAATGGGGCCATATTTTTTAATGTAAAACTGAGGGACTAGAGCAGGTTCTTGTCCATGTTGAAGATCTAAAGGACTGAGGTGTACACTCTCTTTTAGTTAGATATATATTTTGTAATGTATTTTAGACAGACAATATATAAATACAAACATAAATGTCAATAGAAAGTACTGTTATAATCCTTATCCCTCATCATTCTTATAATATAGGTAGATGCTTTTACTACCTAAAAGGATGATAAGTTTGTTCTATTTTTATCCATTCTAGAGCAACTGTTGAAAGTCACTACGATAGTTCCGAGGCCAGTTTGCCACCTGTTAGAGTTACTATAGCAAACAATGATATGGACTTCATTATAAGGTAGGTCTTAGTTAAAACTTTTCAGATTTTTACCGAGGGTTAATTTAATGATATAAGAACAAAGTTAAAAGTCCTATGTTTCTCTTGGAACTACGTTTGCCATCACTGATTATGGTCAGTTTTGATGACCATCATTACAAGTTGCCTGAACCCCCCCCAATTTTTTTTAACCATAACTATCATCAGAACCTTAAGACTTTCACTATTTGTGGATGACAGCTTCGAAGTTTAAGCAAACCAGTGTCACAAAAATTCACTGGAGCTGTATTGGAAGACTTGACAATGATGTGGTCCAATAGAATTACTTGTTGGAAGACTTGACAATGATGTGGTCCAATAGGATTACTTGTTGGAAGACTTGGCAGTGATGTGGTCAAATAGGATTACTTTTTGGAAGACTTGGCAGTGATGTGGTCCAATAGGATTACTTGTTGGAATACTTGACATTGATCCCTATGCACTCAGGTTGTAGCAAAAAAGGGTTAATAAATAGTTGTTAACTCTAGGCACTCAGGTT
>NW_013670175.1:40561-47469 GCF_000517525.1 Limulus polyphemus
TGTCAAGTAATGGTTTAGATAAAGATTTTGTTTCGTATGCTTCATGCAAGATCTCTTTCGGTACCCTCAAAGGATCACCACATATATAAATAAGTACTGATTTTGTCAACAAAGTTATCTTGGTTGTTTTAGTTTAGTTCAGACATGGACTTTAAGATTTTTATACTTTGAAGATAATGGTTCAAAATGAGCTATGAAAACATGATTATTTTAGATAGTTCCAACACATTTTGTTAAGTTGATAGCGATTTTCCACGTCTATAGTTTCTTCATTCTTTTTCAGGTTTGGGTTTGGCCTTCCAACGTCAAGGGCCTATGCCGAATACCTAGGAGGATCCTTGACAATCGAGTCCATGCAGGGTCTGGGCACAAGTGTATACTTACGTCTAAGACATATAGAT
Organism: Limulus polyphemus; assembly: GCF_000517525.1. Classification (NCBI taxonomy): domain Eukaryota; kingdom Metazoa; phylum Arthropoda; class Merostomata; order Xiphosura; family Limulidae; genus Limulus; species Limulus polyphemus. Next base: position 40,963 of record NW_013670175.1, read on the forward strand.
GGTAGAAATGAAAGTTTTAGGATCTAAGAAGCGTAGTTGCGTCGTGTAGAGAAACACTAGTGTTATGGTAGAAAGTAAAGGTAACTATTGCATGGATATACCTTTTTGAAATCATTATTTAATTCGTACAGCTAATAGAGATAGACTTATCCCCTAAAAAAATTTCAGGAAAATATCATTTTAAACCAGAAGTAATTTTTGATAACTTAAAAATGATTTAAAACAAAAGGATGGAATAATTGGGGATCACATTCAGGGGGAAAGGGAAATCACTTGCTGGACTTACGAAACATTTAGGTTATTTAAACGTTTACTTCGTGTTGAGTGGTAACATATTTTGTTATTTAGTTATACTGTTCTGTTCACGAATCTTGAAACAAAAACAGTGTTTTAAACATTAACGAGAATGACAGCTATTCACTCTATTGAACAGAAGTAGACATCCAGCTACATTTATGACGTCAAGAGAAAAACATTCTCACGGTGATAAAATCGAAGTCTATTATTGAATATGTTTCTAATTTTTAAAATCGGACTGCTATTAAACAGTATTTTACAACACAATCATCGTAAGCTTCAGTGGATTATCATCATTGGAAAGAAACAACCTGGAACAAAATAGTCAAGAAACATGAAGAGACAACTTGTCTAATGAAGACTTAAACTGTTCATCCTAGAAAATTAATGTTTATTTGGACAGTTTTTAAATCACAGTGTTTTTAGAGTTTCCTATCATGACAAAAAAAATTAGATTTGTATTGTATTTGGCTAGATTTCAATGCCAATTTTATAATAACTACTTTACTAACATAAAAACAGTTGCTTGTTACATTTTAGTCGTACACAATTAACAGAAGACCAGTTTTTATTGGTAATTATGCATTGCCATGTAGAAACATTTGGGTATCTCTTGTACTTGTATATGACCGCCAAAAATATCATATTTGACTTTGAAACTGTGTCAATATAGTATTGTTGCCAATCTGTCGGACAAAGAGAAAAATTTGGAATGAATTCTAGGAGCCTTGATTGAGGTTATGGGAAAAATTTGTGGTTTTTTGGAATAATATATACTCCTGGTTGCACATGTGAAATATTTTTATACCAGTCCAGGTTGGGATTAGTGTTTGGATGAATGATGAAGCACGATCTTACAAAAATTATTTATTTAAGAGCATACTTTGACACATTTACTTGATCTTTGTGAAGGAAAAAAATCACCGGGGATTATGAATCTTTGTTTTGTTTATTTCTGTTGTACCTAGTTGTTGAAAAGATGTCTTTTTTTTTTTTGGTAGAATTTGCAGTATTGTGGTTTACCATTCATAGTACTGGCTTTTCTGTTCAAAGCTTTCAGTGAAAATGGAGTTAAGAGTACATTGGTTAATAGTAAGAATGTCTAGGTTAAACAATACTGAAAAAGTAGTTAGCTATGTATTGTGTAAAATGAGATTGCTCAGATAATTTATCAGCTTGGTGTGTATCTAACGTCTGATTGTAAAGTGTATATGAAAATTTTAGTAAACGACAGAACATTTAACTTGGATTAAAATATTAGAGTCTATTATGGTATAAGGTATGCGAGTGTTCTATTTTATCATCAAGAATATTTAATCCTTATGACATAAAGAATTTTAATTTCCTGTGGAACTAAGTATTCGTTGACTTTGCAGGAGTTTTAATTTTCTGGCACATCGATAGGTGGTTGTTCTAAGTAGAACAGTTCAAGCTCTATTGTTATTTAAAGTATTGATATTTCATTGTATCTTAAACTGAATGAATCTTTCTGTAATTTCCTTTCCCAAAATAACCAATAGGATACTGGGCTTTAATAACACTTAAAATTTTGTTTTCGAGAAAAGTTGTGTTATAAGGAATACAGATTAGGTTTAAGTGTTGTGACATGAATTTACCTTACTGTGTTGCATCTGTTCTGTGTGGTAAACTATTCAGTTAAGATAATTATACAAATACTATATTTGTGATAATAGATTTATTATAATTACCCTAGGAATTGTTTTGTTTAATGAAAGAAAGTGTCTATTGTGCAGGTGATAAAAACTGAATCAGAAACTTGTACAGATCTTGGAGTATGTATTAAAATAGAGGTTCTGTATTGAGCTTCTATAACTTAATTTGATTGGTGCTCAAGATTTTGCAGGTTTTATTTCAATAGCCAAGACACATGTGTATATTAAAACCCATGATTACTTTGTGTGTATATATTGGTTTAGGGTGATGATAACAAGTACACAAAAACCCTCAGGTAAGTTGCCACCTGCTGTCAACATTTTCATTTTCTCTCTAGTAACACAGAGAATATTTTGGTGGTGAGGTTAAACGTAAAAAACAAATGTTATTAAAGTTATATTTATGTTATTTAATTATAAGAAATACATTTGGACAGTATAATAATCCTGAAGGTTTAAATAATTCTAACAGAAGAGTTTGAATTTTTATTTTATTTTTCTACCTCTTGTGTCAGGAACTCAGAATTTCGTATATACTTCGAGAATGTTTTACACTTACATAAAAATTAGATAACCTTGGTTTCTTGTGTCTTTCAATGGTGATGGCTTTCTACAATATGTTAGAATGTGTAGACAAATGAACCCAGCAGTTGAGTATTTGTATTTTACAATAGCCTTGTGTTTAAGGCAAGATTTTTTTGTTCGTTATATAACAACTGTTGTATTTTTTTTTTTTTTTTTTATTAATAACTGTGGTTATTTTTTTTAGACAGCTGTGAAGAACTGGTAGAATTTTGTACTGTGATAAATAAAAGTTTAGTTGAAAATTAAGAGTATTTCAGATGTTTTTTTTTTTAAATATCTTTTATTTTAGTTGTTATGAATTTATTACACAATTTCATTACTTTACACGGACTAGATGTACTTGAATCTATGGGTGAGACAGCGGTAAGTCTTTCGGATTTGCAACACAAAAATTAGGGGTTCGATCCCCCTCGGTGGACACAGCAGATACACACAATCTATTGATTCATTGGGCGGGGGCCTCAGTCAGGATCAGGAATAATATTGGGGGACTTGTGCTGAGAAAACTTGGGAACCCATGCTTTAAAAAACGTTTAAAATTGCGAAAAAATTAAGACTTTTCATAGTATTTTAAGTGGACAATACTTCCCCTAACTTTGCCCCCACTCCGTTGTGTAGTTTTATGCGTAATTACAAACGAAACCTTGCCCCCACTGGTTTTTAAAAAAAGTGAGTCGGGAAAATGCAGTACTATTTAGGATAGCATAAAAATTGTTCGGATATTTGATACGTGATGTCAAAATTTGCCAGTTGTATTTCCCAATATAACTTTTTTTATGTATCCACAGAATCGCATTTTATAAATCTCAATAAATAGCCATAAAAATATTTTAAACTTCTGTATCTACTCGTTAAAGGTTTCTTTAGTGTATGACATTTTTGTACCCTTTCTCTTTTTGCAGTAATCTCGACAGTTCCTACTCTATAGTTTGCGAGACCCAAAGGCAGAATAGCTCGCGGGGCCCTTTTCTTTCAGTCCAAATTGTTCGAAAACATATGACGTCACAATATCAGCACACGTGCTCGCTGGTTGGCAAAAAGGCGCACTTAAGAATGTCTAATCAAAATCTTTTACTGGCTGGAGACGGCGTGAATGGGTAATGAAGAAAAACTTTAATATAAGTTTAACATAACAGCAAATGTACAACGTTTCGACAAGGTTTTTGTCATCATGAGGTAAAATTATTTTAAATTGGTCATGGCACCCAAGTCGGAATATTTCATTGGATTTCAAATTTCATGTGTGAGACCAAAGGGACTGCTTAGCTCGTTTCTTCCTAAGGCCGGTTTTGATTCTCGATAAAGTAATAAATCTTCCTTTGTTTTTTTTATAAATAATTACACACACTCAAAAGGTAGTAACAGAACTGGGAGAAATAACTATATGATTTTTATTAGCTGTTTTAATATTGTGTAAACTGAATACAGTTGTAATGAATACTGCTATAAAAATATTTTCAAAGTTAACTTTTAGTTAAACTAAAGCAATTTATAAAGTTATTTATTTCACTGAAGAAGTAGAAAGTGAACATTTTTTACACAATTTGCGATATATTTTACCAAATTTTACTTAATTCCAATCAAGAGAAAAATTAAAGTCTACACCTTTTAGATTTAATGGTGCGTCATAAACATTCAATATGGCATCCAACGCCTCGGCCTCAGCCAACCCTGTGGCACAGAATACAATATTAAGGTGGTGTAAACCTGTTTGAAATGAAGTGTGTTTAGAATTAGAGTATTTTCATCTATTACAGTATTTATTCTTATTGTATAGGTGGTGGCTAAACTACCGGTATTACTAACTTAAACTCTTCGGTGGCTAGGCCTCACAAGTAGAGAAACTTGACAGTTAAATTATAGTGATTCTGTCCAAAGCATATATCGACATACCGGGCGTTAGCAATTATTTGGTAAAAACTATTTACACAGAACATGGGCCTACCACTGGCTGATACACACGCATAAGTCTTACACATCTTCGTCCTGCTGCTTACCCTGTAGTCTTTCACTAATTTAATTAGGAACGGCTAACGTGGATAGCCATCGTGTAGCTTTGCGCTAAATTCAAATCAAACTTGTCAAGATCTATAATTCAAAATTCATTTAGGCTAATTTTAAGATACCTATCTCCTATAAAAACCAATAGTCAAATAGTAAACGGTTTTTGTTAAAATTTATTTTCCAATCCGACAATCAACAATAAACCGTTAGGCCTACCAGTGAAAGTCTTATGAACACACTTCTAAAGACCAATATAATTTGTATCAGTATTGTAGTCGAGACCTCAGTGTCCAAGACCGAAACCTTGTAGTAAATTACACAATGAAGAATAAAGCATCAAACAAACTTTGTTAACACATTAACTGTAAATTTTTTACACGTTAACCCCACAACGTATTAAAAACAGAATGAATAAAAAAATCAAAAAGGTCAGCAAATAAAACTAAAACCAGTATTGGTGTCAGTAAATTCTTTATGAAGCCAAAAAAGATTCACAGCAGATCTACTAGACATGTTGAATATCAGGGATAATCGCTAACGTTTAACATAAATACCAGCATGTACTACAAATATGTACTAAGCCTATGCGTAATTCAACGTATAGTAGCGGTTAGTTTTGAATAGCGCGTTATAACTGCGGATTGGCGTATAAGTAATATGGCGGTTGGTGACGTAAACAAAAATAATGGAGGCGCTCTAAACATCATTGCAAAGGTGTAGTAGCAACTACCAAAGGGGTTTTACTGGTAAAACATCTTTGATGCTATACCGCACTTTATATAACTGCTGCGTAATGAATACTTAGCGCTTAATAATCGTGGGTAGGTGACTGGTTTAATACTGTTAAAACTTTTAAATTTAGCCGGTGTCGTTTTCGAAACCTGTAAAACATCAAGAACGAGACCCACAACACTGATTTGTGTGCTTTCAATTCACGTATAAAAAAAACAATAAACTTTCATTAGAAAATTACAACTACTTGAAAATATTGATTGTTCATTAAACTTACGTTGCGTACATATGATGTAATAAATCATAAAGATAAAAAAATATTCAAATATCAATATAAAAGACTTTAATTCATTACAAAATTAGATCTTTGTTAGGATTGGTTTGTTTCATTTTCGATATTCGCGCAAAGCCACATAAGGGCAATCTGCGCAGGCAGTTGTTAATTCTGAACAGATATAGAGGGGGGGACCTGTCAATAATGAATTAGTGGCAACGGGAGGTAAATCATGGAACCTCGGATCCGAAGTCTGCCATGTTAACTATTATAGGCCAAACTAGGACTCTTTTTTTTTTTTTCTTAAAGAACAGCTAACATATGTTATTTTCTGAACAATCTAACCTCAATCGTAGTTATTATCATTGTTTATTGTTGTTGTTTTGTTTTTGGGTAGAGGGCAAAATATCTTTACTAGTACTGCAATTAGCTTTACTGTGAGTAATGCAACAACAATGTAACAAGGGTTATTACCTAAGATTCAGTAACAGTGCAAACAAAATATGAACCGAAATCCGATGATGAAGAAGAAGAAGAAAATTAGTCCAGTGATCTACTATAGCGTTACAAAGGTTTCTATTTTTGGGCAGATTCATCTGGATCATCAGATTAAAGGCGGAATGTCAGGCCACTTAATAAAAGCATGTTACTTTTCGAACTTCAAGTTATATGTATGGTGTTTTGAGGTGTCTTTTAGTCACACAATGATCATATATTTATATGGGATTTCAAGAATATGCTGCGTTAATGCTAGTAATTTATAATATGGTTTGAATTTCGCGCAAAGCTACACGAGGGCTATCTGCGCTAGCCGTCCCTAATCTAGCAGTGTAAGACTAGAGGGAAGGCAGCTAGTCATCACCATCCACCGCCAACTCTTGGGCTGCTCTTTTACCAACGAATAGTGGGATTGACCGTCACATTATAATGCCCCCACGGCTA
>NW_013670175.1:47503-50512 GCF_000517525.1 Limulus polyphemus
GGCTTATTCTTTAAATTTTCTCTTGTCCAGAGTTTCTAATGAAGGTGGAATTTTTTCGAAACCGGTATAACTCAGTGACAAGTTTTGTTTGTTTTGAATTTCGCGCAAAGCTACACGAGGGCTATCTGCGCTAGCTGTCCCTAATCTAGCAGTGTAAAACTAGAGGGAAGGCAGCTAGTCATCACCACCCACCGCCAACTCTTGGGCTGCTCTTTTACCAACGAATAGTGGGATTGACCGTCACATAATAATGCCCCCACGGCTGAAAGGGCGAGCATGTTTGGTGGGACGGGGATTCGAACCCGCAGATTGCGAGTCGAGTACCCTAACCACCTGGCCATGTCGAGCACTTTATCATATGCATTCAATCACTGGGCTTATTCTTTCAATTTTCTCTTGTCCAGAGTTTCTAATGAAGGTGGAATTTTTCGAAACTGGTATAACTCAGTGACAAGTGGTAAATTAAATAACGGATTGGGCTTTACATCTATTTTGTCTATAAGTTGCTTAATGTTCGATCACTGATCCACGTTCATAACAGACGCTAATGTAACATTTACCTGCTAACTTCTCTCAAACTTACGACAATTTATCTAATACTATATCGAAACATAAGTTCAATAGTACAAAAACTGAACTAACTAGTTGAATAAAAATAATAACTTGCATTTTATATCAATTATGTCGTTTCAATTTGTTTCCTAATCTTTAAAAAACATTCCAGACATTGAAACCACATATCATCACGTGACGTAAAACTCCCCCTATCCGACATTAACAACTTTAATGAATAGACACTCTACAGAACCATTATTCTGAAGAATTATTAACACCACACATTCATTTGTCAATGAACATTTACTGGAGAAATGAAAAACGACCCTAGTTGTAAAGAAGGTCAAATGTGTTTAAAAAATCATGTATTAGACTTTACGAGATCATTGTGATTTTGCCGCTCAAGTTTCATGTAGAAATATACGCCCATACAAAATTGTAGAATATGTTAATCGTTAGGCCTATCACTTCTATGATAGTTAACTTCACACCGAACTTTTCCTTGTTGTAAATTTACTCACTTCTGCTTTATCTGTATGTGTTTCCGCTCGTCTCACAGTATTTATATCTTTATCACTTAATCGTCTGCCCGCCTTATATATTCTCAATGTCAAGTATTGCACGTGACATTCGATAGTCGCAACATCAATGAATTATTAAAACTTTCTACAATCGTCTGCCTCTAACTCTTATTATAACAAAAAAATAAACAATAATAAAACATTCACTTACAAAAGTAAGTTAATCAATAATATCTAAACTAAACAGTTTTTATATCACAACAGGGAGAATTGTGTATTAGTTATGCCACACTTTAACAGGAATGTTATAACCCGATGTGAACAATGATTTTAAAACTTCACTGTTAAAAGTATCAGCGTTAAGCTCAAAATATATCTCAGAGGGGATCTAGACAAATATCTCTTAAAATAACAATTAAGCATTGAAACTAAGAGGTAAGATTAAAACGTTTCTTCCATCATGTTTAGCCTCCTAAAAAAGTTCTAGTATTTAATATAATGTATTCTGGGCAATGATTCGTCGTCGACAAAAAAATCTGAAGTTGTACTCTGATTAGGAACCTGCGCTGTAAAACGAGTTATATTTACTTTAATATATTCACGGATAAATGTGTTTTTAAAATTTAAGATGAGAAAAGACATAACTTTCTGAAATTAGATAAGATTCCCCCTGGTGCAGCGAGGTCTGAGGGCTTATAATGCTAAAAAGGCGGGTTTCGATGCCCTTGGTAGGCACAGCACAGATAGCACATTGTGTAGCTCTGTGTTAAACAACAAACACATTGATTTTTACCTTCGTGTTTCATGATTAAATTCCGTCAAATGTTTCGGCGTTTTTTAAATATTTATTAAAATAGCTTCTTGTTAACTTTGTTGACTTCTCTCTCTTGTTCCCCGCCCCCCCCCAGTGGCACAGTGGTATGTTTGTGGACTTACAACGCTAGAAACCGGGTTTCGATACCCGTGGTGGGCAGAGCCCAGATAGCCCATTGTGTAGTTTTGTGTTTAACTTTAAACAAACAAACAAAATATCTGTTTTTGTCGCTGTTGTTCTCGTTTGTATGTTTCAGAATTTTCGCGCATAGACTGAAAGACTAGAAGGTAGGCAAGGTAGTCAACAGCACAGACCGCCAACTCTTGGACCATACTCTTGTCTGACTGAATAATGGGGTTTGACTGTCACTACTTTGCCCCCACTATTCGGAAAGCGTGTTTCGGGCAACGATCCGCGAACGATTCAAATCCGAACACGATAACCATTAGACCACTGTTTTTTTTTAAATTAATTTATGTTTTTCACTTTCATCCTTCAGTCGGGTGTGGAAGATGACTTTAGTCTTAACGACCACTCCAATCAAACAGAAAAAAATCGAGTCTTACCTGTTTGGTCGTTTAAACGCAATCTGCACATAGTATCCATGAACGTTATGGGAAGAACTCCTGTCACGTCCATAGATATCAATTTTTTACAATTTATAGCCATTGTCTCCAACGCCACGTCCAAAAGTGGAATATAGTCTTCGAACTCCATTAATATTTCCTCTACAAATAATTAGTTGATAATTAGTGGATTCACGCTACATTAGGGGGTGAAGTTAAGCCTAAATGCCTAGTCAGCTAAAACAGAAATGTTAAGTTGACGACGTTATTTGTTTTTTACTTCGTCATACCAACCGAAGACATTATCTTATTTCAAAATATACAATAGACAGAAAAAAAAAGGCTTTAACTTATATAAACTATACACAGTTGTTCTCCTATGAAATTCAATATGAAAATGACTTTAATACACATATGTGTATTGGGCATATAAGTATAAGCGTTGGTGAGAGGGATGAAAATTTGAAGAGTACAAATCTGAACGAAGAAAATTTATTAAATTGCACATTTCTTCCGAGTATGGAAGTGAAACTACCGAGTTTTTTTTTTGGGG
>NW_013670175.1:51468-53961 GCF_000517525.1 Limulus polyphemus
AACAATATGTTTACCTCTAGCGACTGTCCCGATCTTATGCTTTCAACAATATGTTTACCTCTAGCGACTGTCCTGATCTTATGCTTTCAACAATATGTTTACCTCTAGCGACTGTCCCGATCTTATGCTTTCAAATATATACTTACCTCTAGCGGAAAGCATAAGATCAGGACAGTTCTGTTCACCCCCCATGGCATCACCTACGATAATAAAGTACTCGAAACGGAAAATATTACACTTTCTAAAACGATCGTCATCGCTAATTTTAATTGCTGTCCCCCTGTGATATAAGGGCTGGTTGAGCAGTCATCATGTTCCAACTACTATATGACACTAGCGCCATGTAGGAGGCTCTTTTGACACTATCTTTTCAGACGAGCTCTTGCAATGCTCCCGTTAGTGAAACGATCATAGAGGCACGTTTCTATATACGTATTATATATATGTGTGTGTGAATCTGTTGTAGAGTATCGAAGTATCTGGTGTTAAGTTATATAAATAAGAACAGGGCTTACCCTTTTTAATAACTCAAAACAAAACTTACATTAACAAGAACTCACGTGACTATAGCTAGGCAACAACTGACAGAATACGGAAAGGATACTACTCCATTGTAGCATTTTTTCATAAGTTTTTAAAGAAACACCAATATTAGACGAACTGACTTTCAAAGAGGGAAATAAAGCGAACGTCTAAGATTTATCCATTATAAGCTGCTTCTGTGTGTAGGACTAACCCTGCATTATTTTCTGTATAAAACAAAAATATATGGTTACATTTTCTATGGGTGGAGCAGTTTAACCGGAAGTAAATCTTGCTTCCGGAAATTGAAGGTTGTATCACGAGATATGTTTGCCAGCTATTCAAACAAAAATATATCTAGTGAGAACCACAGAACTTGGTGATAACATTTAACCATCGTGTAGAAAGAGAAACTTCTTATATATATATAAACTATTCAAAAATACGTTTTCAAAGTCAGAGGTCTGTATTTTTTTACTTAGATCAAAACTCATCTCTTTTTCTTTTCCAAACATTGGAAAATACATTGTTGAAAGCATAAGATCGGGACAGTCACTATAGGTGAACATATTGTTGAAAGCATAAGATCGGGACAGTCACTATAGGTGAACATATTGTTGAAAGCATAAGATCGGGACAGTCGCTATAGGTGAACATATTGTTGAAAGCATAAGATCGGGACAGTCACTATAGGTGAACATATTGTTTTTTTTAGGATACCTGAGCAGGGTAAGTACATCCACAAGAAAACACAATTCGGCATGCAGAAAAGCGTGAAGGTAATATTTTATCACTTTCGCAATATTTAGTAGTTTTAACTCTTGATAATAACGTAAGATCTCAACGATTTTACTGTGTCAAAGGTCAACCAAGAAAACGCAGAGCGGCATATGTTATGCTCGTGACAATGTTGGGCGAGAGTTAGGCTAATCTCGATGTTGGTTTCCATATTATTTACACAATCACATAATGAAAGTCACAAACGAACTTCACGTACCAATAGAAAAACTAATAACCAGTTCCGGACAAAAAACCTTCATTTTTCTCCACGCATTGCTAGAGATAACTTGGTAATTGGTGTCATTACGTCGGCATTTCACGTGTAAAAATCGCAGCTTCCCAGCGCAGTCTTCCCCTAGGGCATTAACTATTTCGTCGGAAAGACAGTTAATGTTCATCACTAACGTTTGAAGATTTTTGAAGCGTTGGAGTATGGAAAGAAATCGGCCGTGTCTGAATAAAACGAAATATACACACACATGTATAAATATATATTTGAAAAATACATTAGCGATACTGTTTATACAAATAAATTTATATTATTATGAATTCTTATTTCAAAAAATTTTTTCCAGAAACACAGCATTTTAAAAGAGTTGTTCGCAAGAAACGTTTTGAATAGAATGCCATCGGAAGATATTGATTTGAATTAAAAAATTTTTTTGCTACATGGTTAGAAAGAAATTTACATTTAATGGTATTCATCGAATTTTAAAGTCCCATTTAATAACCTAAATTAATTTAGATATGTGAATAACATCGTGCCAAAGTTATTATTCAATGTTATATAATGGATAATTGTTTTATGATGACATTACCGATAAAATTGAAAATATAATCTGTGACTTAGAGGTCAACATACTAAGCTAAACTTCAGTCCACAGTAGAGGATGCTGCTAATTAAAGAGTATATTAGGCCTTTACATCACATATTATATTTCCAATTTTTTCTTTTGGAGAATAGAAATAAAACCTATAGTATCATTATATTTAATGGATTATTTATTTGTAGTTTAGTTAAGATGTCTGGAGACGGCTTGAATGGGTAATGAAGAAAACTTTAATATAAGTTTAACATAACAGTAAATGTACAACGTTTCGACAAGGTCATGATGACAAAACCTTGTCGAAACGTTGTACATTTGTTTGTTTGTTTTGGAATTTCGCGCAAAGCTACACGAGGGCTATCTG
>NW_013670175.1:54939-60504 GCF_000517525.1 Limulus polyphemus
CTCAGATTGTGAGTCGAGCGCCTTATCCACCTGGCCATGCCGGGCACTCGTTGTATATTTGCTGTTATGTTAAAATTTTTCTTCATTACCCATTCAAGCCGTCTCCAGCCATTATTAGTCGGAAAGTGGGTTCCTCGTCATGGAATCAGTTAAGATGTATTTTCAACTGATAATATACCGCCATAAAAATCACCTTTTATAGATCAAGTGTCATAACAAAAACGTTTGAATTTTTAGATATAATTTTGTGTCCCTCATTATGTACTTGAAATGTATTTATTTTTATTTTGATATTTCAGAAATAATGATTCGCGCTTGTATTTTCTTTTACCGAAAAATTGCCTGTCTTGGATAGAAAAAATCTCCTATAAGCAAGTGTTGCAAGGTGGCGCCACTATGTGACGATATGGCGTCAAGAAGACGTATCCCGTCCACACAGTTAATGTCCGTATTGGTCATATCCAAGGTTTGTAGGCATTGCTGAGTTTTGAAGAAACGTGCAACAGAAGAAATTAATTTATTTCGTACACTATCAGGCTTCCATTCTCGGTGAAAATTAGAGTTTTGCATCGAAAGTTTTAAAAGTTGTGTCTGACCGTGCAGTTTTTGGAAAAACATCGTGAGATGGCGCTGTAAAGCTTTTCGTCCAATGAAGCAGGGTCGCTGGTAAGAAATTTCTAAATATCGTATATAAGCACCATATCTGTAAGAAAATGATACGAACATGAAACTGGATATGAAGACTATCCAATATATCTATCTTTTATCGTTTTTCAAACTTACTATTTATTACAGGTTTAGTTTAAAAAAAATTACTTACACCAACACACGCTTTTACATTAGATTGCCCCCCTGCCAGTGGCACAGAGGTATGTCTGCGGACTTACAACGCTAGAATCCGGATTTCGATACCAGTGGTGGGCAGAGCCCAGATAGCCCATTGTGTAGCTTTGGGCTTAATTACAAACAAACAAATTCATTAGATTGATTGGTTTGTTTTGAATTTCACGCAAAGCTACATTAGGACTATTTGCGCTAGCCGTCAAATAATTTAGCAGTGTAAGACTAGAGGAAAGGCAGCTAGTCATCACCACCCACCGCCAACTCTTGGGATACTCTTTTACTAATGAATACTGGGATTGACCGTAATCACCACCCACCGCCAACTCTTGGGATGCTCTTTTATTAACGAATACTGGGATTGACCGTAACAATATAACGCCCCCACGGCTGAAAGAGCGAACATGTTTGATGGGACCCTCACCACCTAGCCATAAATAACAATAGAAACCGACTTTTTTTTTAAATATCCATTCTAACCTTTATAAATCAGAATGCTAGAAAAGAATATTCAAGTAGCTATACTCATTACCGATTACTAAGTTGAATTTTAGTTTCGTTCGGAAGTAAATATTAATAATAAAAAATGGAAAAACCATGCTCAAATATTGATGTCGCTTTTTTTTATGTTATGACAAATATTTTTATATAATCACTTTTTACAGCTCTTAAATTTGTTGCTTTTTAAAGTTTTCTTCGCGGAAATACTCAGGACTCATAAACAGAATACCATTCTTACAGGACAAATATAATTTCTTCAACTAACACGAACAGTGAAGAATTAAGAAGATGTTCCAGTTTTGCCCTGGTGAGGAATTGTGTACGCATTACTTCTTACATTATTTTTGTCGGTGCTGGTGAGCCTTGAAAATAAAACAGATCTTCAGAAACTACTGTAAACTTATATTATCTTTTATCATTCGTACTTAAAAGCCCGGCATGGCCAGGTGGTTAGGGAGGTCGACTCGCAATCTGCGGGTCGCGGGTTCGAATCCCCGTCCCACCAAACATGCTCGCCCTTTTAGCCGTGGGGGCGTTATAATGTGACGGTCAATCCCACTATTCGTTGGTAAAAGAGTAGCCCAAGAGTTGGCGGTGGGTGGTGATGACTAGCTGCCTTTCCTCTAGTCTTACACTGCTAAATTATTTGACGGCTAGCGCAAATAGTCCTCATGTAGCTTTGCGCGAAATTCAAAAACAAACAAATCGTACAAATCGCTGGATGAGGAAAATAAACTCGTTAATACTGAAAAATAAAAAATAAATATATTTGGTATAGTTGCTCTGCTCTATCTCCCGTGTGTATGCCACTTTTTCGGATATCCAGAGCGTCTCCCTCCCCCAAGTCGAAAATTGGCAAATAGCCAAAACCGAGATCTCATATTTTCGTTCATCATCATCTTTCTTCAACAGGCCTAGCTCCTACCTAGTTCTAGCAGTAACTATAATTCTATCATCATTTGATAGAGCAAAACAGTTTTCACGATCTTAGACTGCACATTTTATTATTATTCTATGCAGAATTTATAAAGCTTTAGAAACAACTCTATAACCTAGTAACCCACTTACGCCATTTTATAAAAAATGGAACCAAACAAGATAGGGACGGAAGTGGACATATCAGTTGATCGGCTAACGATCACATAACAGACTAAGCCTTCTGGACTTTACATGGAAAATAAAATCCTTACATTACTGACTTCCTCATTGGCAAAATAAATAGAAGCAGAATTTCCAATCATAAAATGTTACTCTATTGTAAAATAGTCATAAAATTATTAATGTAAAGTTAACTAAATGAAAGGTGTAATGATGAAAGTTGAGATTCTGATGAAAGTTGAGATTCTATTGAAACAGCAAGCTTTCGATGGACAAATTGACGACATATATGTTAGAATGTATAATAAAATATAATGTACGCGTGGCCTAAGCAATATGAGAAGCTAATATAAACGTATTGCAGGGGTAAGTTTCAGGACTGTTCCTTCTTTTATAAAGTATATCAATCAACAAATACATTTATTGGTGATTATCGTATCTTTAAGTATATCATATCAGTACGGATTTAAATTGTACAACCTTGCAATTCTTATGGTTTTGCGGACACGGTTGTTCGATATTACTATTGATTAGGTTTAACTTTTATTTTTCTAATATATATATATATATATATATATTGCTAGTACAACTCACAATTAGAACGCCCTAATTAAGAAAATACTGACTAACCGATGAGCAAATTGAATTGATTTGATTTCAGAAGCTGAATATACGTTTCCATGGAAATGGACCTTCATGCTACGCCAAAGCTGGGGAGCATCAAAAGCTGTTGTCCAGTTACGACAAACCAGAGAAGCAGATACCCGGTCATTGTGGCTCAAGAATGAAAAAATATTGACAAGAGTTATGTCTGGAAGCGTTGCCCAATCACAAGACGTCGTGTCTTTCTCCGCCATTTTCAATACCCTCATGACATACTTTCTATGCCGTCCAGGACGAGATTTAGGTATCTCAAGCCAATGAGTGATTCCATGATTCTGAGTAGGCTGTTTGTTTCACTGGCAGTAATTATTTTGTTTTTTAGTTGCCATAGGAACGGAGGTGTTATTCATTCTTTAATCTCAGCCTAACAATACTGTCAGAAAACCACGAAAGAGGAATAACGTTTGTTTACAACAGTGTCAGAAATCCAACTATTGTTCGAAATTCTCAAGATAATACCCACAACAATTGGTGTAAGTCATAAGATAGACGTTCTAAATGTATTATTACCGTTTGACAAACTATTTTTCTATCGAGAGAGAAAAAAAAAAATCCAAGATTTTGATTTTATAAAGATGTAAGTATCATTATAGTAATATCTGACTTGATACAGGATGAAATTGTGTAAACTTCTCCGGTTTGAGCTTTACTAAAAGTTTGTTTGTATTGAAATTAATATAGCCTCGCCACTAGGGGGCTTTACTAAAAGAAAACAAAGTGGGATACTTTTGGCCAAGAAAACATGAACTCGTGAGTGTTGATAACAGATGACCCCCCCCCCCCCCAGTGAAATATAAAGTAAAGTTCTTATTCATGGGTAAAAAAAATATATATAGTCTTTCTAGATCCATTTTTACGTTAAAAAAGAAATGTCTAGTAATTAATAAATAACAAATAATTTTAACACAAATATGTCCCAATAATTCTGTTTGTTTCTTATTAAGCGCAAGGCTCCACAATGGCATATTTGTGCTTTGCCCACCGCGAGTATCGAAACTCGATTTTTAGCGGTATAAGTTCTCATACGTATCGCTGAGCCATTATATATTTTAGATCTGAAATACAGCCCAATTCCTTTTGTGATATTCCTCTCACCCCCTTACGGGGCGGTGGGTGGTGATGACTAGCTGCCTTCCCTCTAGTCTTACACTGCTAAATTAGGGACGGCTAGCGCAGATAGCCCTCGTGTAGCTTTGCGCGAAATTCAAAACAAAACAAACAATTTCGAAATATATAGAAAGTTTTAAGAATTAAGCATTTTTGAATAGAGTTGTTTAAACATTTGTTTAACAACAAGTAAAAGCTTGGAATGGTCTATTTTTTTTTCAATGGGATGTGTGTCTGTGAGCCAAACTAATTTCGGACAATTCCAATCCTCATCAGTGACCACCAATGAAACTTCAGACCAAACCAAGCCTCTATAGTAGTGAGGTATCGAAAATCGAAATGGTGTATTTAAGTTTCGGAATTCTGTCAGATTCCATCTTCAGTATCTAAAGCAGAAGATACTGAAGATGGAACCTGATAGAGTTCCGAAACGTTTATCCATGTCCCCTTTTTGTCAATAAACAATGTTGTATATCATAAGTGTCGTAATTTTGTATATTTAAGTGTTTTACACTCACAAAAAGTAAACATTTTGTTTTCTTACAGTGTAAAATATTGTGACTAAAGTGCTAACAATAGAAACTCTTGGGCTACTCTTTTACCAACGAATAGTGGGATTGACCGTCACCGCAGTTCATGACGGATTTTCCACGACTTTGTCTTGAAATCTAGGAATTACAGTACAGGTTAGAAAAGATGTCGACTTTTACCAGTAACTAACCTAACTTAGCGCCCCCCAGTGGCACAGCGGTATGTTTGCGGACTTAAAACGCTAGAATCCGGGTTTCGATACCCGTGGTGGGCAGAGTACAGATAGCCCATTGTGTAGCTTTGTGCTTAAATTACAAACAAACAAACAAACCTAACTTGGTAGATTTCTGTCTACACGTGAGTATTAGCATCCGCACTTGTCAATTGGTGCCATTTCACTTACATGAACAGGGTGACAAAGTGAGAAATACTCTCATCCGGGTATTCCAGTTTGAATAAAGTCATTAGATTTTAAAACCCGTCCACGAACTTTTTTTATAAAATTAGAATATTGTTGAGATCGGTGAGCACTTCTGAAATCGTTCGTACCACCGAAGAAAGATGTGACAGTTTCTCTCAAACACACCTAATAATTTTAAATTACTGAATTAAAAAAAGAGGAAACGATCAGCAACACTCGCCGCCTACACGACTACTTTTATTCAAATGGCTGAAATTTTGGAAGATTTTTTCAACAGAATATAGAGGAAAAAAGACCATATAAGGTTTATTTCTTTCACAATTCTCGCATGCACGAAATTACTTAAGGGGGTTATCTATGTATATGTTGGAAAAAATGAAATTATTTCCTTTTCTTAAATGGCC
>NW_013670175.1:61504-64479 GCF_000517525.1 Limulus polyphemus
TTGTCAACTGGTAAATGTTTCCCAGCTGAGTTGATTGAAGAAAAGTTGGTGTTGAGTGTCTTCCTAAGAACAAAATGGCGAAGATTGGGTGAGTTTCGCAATCTCTTTATTTCTTGTACAAAGAACTAACCACTAGGCTAAGATGATCAAATTATCTACCGTCGACATCTAGGCTAGTCTTGTATGACCGAATAGTGGGATTTGACTGTCACTTTTATAGCGCATCCATGAACGACTCAAATTTCGTAGTGCGTTTGTTCAGCAACTTGACGCAAACCATGGCTTCACGATAACCACTAAGCCAGTGGTTTCCAAACTTTTTCCACTGACGACACTTACCTTTATTTGCGCGACACCCTTCCTGCTACATGCTCTGCCCCCCCCCCAGTGGCAAAGCGGTATGTCTGCGGACTTACAACGCTAGAAACCGGGTTTCGATACCCGTGGTGGGCAGAGCACAGATAGCCTTTGTGTAGCTTTGTGCATAATTAAAAACAAACAAACAATGCTACATGCAATATATTTTTCTTGTAGAGTTTATGTTTTACATTATTCTTTGTTTGGTGAAACTGTCGCAACACCCCGAGTAACTAACTTGTTGCGATACACAGTTTAGAAACCACTGCGGCTTGCCAAATAAGGAAATGGTAAAAAAAACAAAAAAACGCTAAAAAAAGGTTATGTGTGTTTAAATTACTTGACTGATCTGCCATTACTCCCGAGTACTCTGTTTTATATATATAAAAAAACCCAGCGGGAAAACGTTCTTGTCAAAGAAATATAAATCTGTTAAAATCCTAGTTATACAGATAATTTGAATTAATAAACAATGCTTGTTATGTAATGACGAAAGATTTAACGTGATTAACCGTCGGTTTTCTTTCATTGAATTAAATATTTGATCATAAGATCCATGGATAGTATTTCTATTGGCTGAAAGTAAAAAAAAAGAAAAAGAAAAATATGGGTTTATTTTTGTTGTCTTTTAAATACGGTCAAACTATTTCTGTTGGTTGAGAGTAAAAAAATAGGAAAAAAATATTTTTTTTTCTCTAAGCACTGTAAAAAAGGAATTGTCAGAAAATACAAATAACTTGGCCTCGAGGAAAATAATATGTTTTCCTAGAGATCATCAAACTACTTCTATTGGCTGAAAGGGAAAATATTATTTGTTTTCCTAAGGATCACCACTATTACTATTGGCTGAAAGGAAAAACATTATTAGGTTTTCTAAGGATCACCACTATTTCTATTGGCTGAAAGGAAAAACATTATTAGGTTTTCTAAGGATCTCCACTATTACTATTGGCTGAAAGGAAAAATATTATTTGTTTTCCTAAGGATCACCACTATTACTATTGGCTGAATAGAAAAACATTATTAGGTTTTCTAAGGATCACCACTATTTCTATTGGCTGAAAGAAAAACATTATTAGGTTCATAAGAATAATCAAACTACTATTGGCCTCGAGGAAAAAAAATGTTTTCCTAAGGATCATCAAACTACTTCTATTGGCTGAACGGAAAAACGTTATTTCTTTTTCTTAAGCTTAAACTCTCTCTATTGGCCCAAAATGTTTTTTTTTAAAAATAATCTTACTACACTTTGGTACATTATTCACATATTTATTTCATTCATGAGTATTTTTTGTTTTATATAAAATATTAAGCCTTTTTCAGTACACTGACTGCACATTGTACTTGCACATCGTTAAATGTAATTTGTGGTTGTTTGATACGTGGTCAACTTACATGCATTATATTTATAGTGCATGGATGCCAGATGGCAAATAGCCGAATTGTGACGTCTGAAACAAGAAACGTTATGAGTAAGTCATGATTTATCCTTGTTTGATTCTAAACGTCCTTCAAACTGACGTAAATATTCGACTTCCTTACAACAGCGTTTAGTCAGAAGCTTAAATAAGAAAACTTAAAAAGTTGTGTGAAGCTACTTACTCCATATAATTAGTTTATCCCTTGTGAAGGAGATGGATTATCTATATAAAGTCAGTCTGTTTACATGCATTGTTCTTGGTCTGATTATAACAATATTGTAAACGAAACGAAACTCGAACTCATTGTTGTTGAGAATACAAGGGCACCCGAAACTAAAAGTTTGGGCTTGGGTTGAAGAACGGGGGAACACAAGGGCACCCGAAACTAAGAGCTTGGGCTTGGGTTGAAGAACGGGGTGGTGATCCGTACGTGCTGATGATATTATAAGAAGGGTTTAACTTGTGCTGTTTATATTCTACATGTTCGATAGTTCACGCAAAGCTATATGAAGACAAATTGTTTTATTTATTTATTTATATATAAAGTATAAAATATGTTATGCTTCTTCTTTGTATTACACTAGTATTCAAATAAAAAATTATCTCTACTGATATAATTTGTAGTATGGGTTAGCTGCTGTAAACATTATAGCACATGTTTGGGTTAGCTGCTGTAAACATTATAGCACATGTTTGGGTTAGCTGCTGTAAACATTATAGCACATGTTTGGGTTAGCTGCTGTAAACATTATAGCACATGTTTGGGTTAGCTGCTGTAAACATTATAGCACATGTTTGGGTTAGCTGCTGTAAACATTATAGCACATGTTTGGGTTAGCTGCTGTAAACATTATAGCACATGTTTGGGTTAGCTTGCTGTAAACATTATAGCACAGACTGTGGTTTAAACGTGTCTTCTGCTGGATTCGTTTTATTAACAAGTTTAACAGCAAACGAGTACACGGGAGTCACAGTTTTTTGAATGGTATATAAGTGGGGACAGAGTTAAAGAAAATTTAGTTTATCGCTCCTAAAATTACTTCTTTTTTTGTGTTTAAAAGTTAGTTTTTTCCCTCTTGATTTCCTAAAACTTATTTTTCTTCTTGTGTTTAAAAGTTTTTTACTCTTGGTTTCCTAAAACTACTTTTCTTTTTGTGAGTTTTTCACTCTTGGTTTCCTAAAACTACTTTTCTTTTT
>NW_013670175.1:65233-66163 GCF_000517525.1 Limulus polyphemus
AAAGTTTTCCCTCTTGATTTCCTAAAACTACTTTTCTTCTTGTGTTTAAAAGTTTTCCCCTCTTGATTTCCTAAAACTACTTTTCTTCTTGTGTTTAAAAGTTTTCCCCTCTTGATTTCCTAAAACTACTTTTCTTCTTGTGTTAGTTTTTCCCTTTTGATTTCCTAAAACTACTTTTCTTCTTGTGTTTAAAAGTTTTTCCCTCTTGATTTCCTAAAACTACTTTTCTTCTTGTGTTTAACAGATTTATACTCTTGGTTTCCTAAAACTACTTTTCTTTTTGATTAAGAGTTAGTTTTTCACTCTTGGTTTCCTAAAACTACTTTTCTTTTTGTGATTAAGAGTTAGTTTTTCACTCTTGAGTTTTTAAAACTACTTTTCTTCGCATGTTCAAAAGTCTTTTAATCAAATATTAATTAATAGGTTAACTGGAATTTCACTAATTTTACAAAAAACTACTTTCAACGCAAATAAATATTCTATTATCCCGAGAAGCTAAATTCCAGCTTTTGTTTCCTGACTTTTGTCTTCCAGTGCCATCTTTATACTTGTAAATTAACTCATTTTTTGCTCCAAAAGGCTCGTACTGATTTGAATTAAATTTCCAATTAAAATGTAGATGAGTCAAAGTCCAGAGATTTAAACAGTTCGATTCAGGTTTAGTAAGAAAGTTTAGTGAAAGTTATGGAACTGACAACAAGAACCATTGAACCAGAAAGTGACATCTGTTGGTTTACTAGCTGACAAAGCTTTCTACGCTATGCAAGTATTATATTTGATTTCATTGGACGAAAGAGACTATCCATTAAGCGCATGATCTATAATCATCAGCTTGGTTTATCGAGAAAAAAAGTAATTAGTCAGATTTTTGAATGTTTAAAATCATAAATAATATTCAACGTTAAACTGGTACACAATTAAAAACATCTT
>NW_013670175.1:66595-72324 GCF_000517525.1 Limulus polyphemus
TAGAGCGAAGATGGAGAACATAACAGCGCCAATGGCCTGGCTTGCAGAAAGGGTTAGAGTTTGCATTGCTGATAAGTCAGCTCGAGCAGAATCAGCCTTTAGCCTCAAACCTAAAAAGGTAAACAAGCTTAATGAAACAGTTGTGCCAGAAACAGATGTTCAGGACAGTCCCGATGCCTTTGATCACTTCACTGACCAGTTGACTTGTGCTTCAAATAATCCGGATCGTTTGACCTGTCCCTCAAACGTCACCCAACACTTACACGGAAAAAATTCGGAAATTGACTTGTTGACAAAAAATTTGGTTGAAACCAGGTGAGAAATATTCCGAAATTTGTATTATTTAAGCCAATAATAATGTTTTTCAAATGAAGTCTTCGTAACTTGATGTTTTAGAATCTAAGCCAATTAGAATTAAGTTAACAAATAAGTATTTCGTAATTTCATATATTATTCAATCTAAGCCAATTAGAATTAAGTTAACAAATAAATATTTCGTAATTTCACATATTATTCAATTAAGTTAATTAGAATTAAGTTGACAAATAAATATTTCGTAATTTCATATATTATTCAATCTAAGCCAATTAGAATTAAGTTAACAACTACATATTTCGTAATTTCATATATTATTCAATCTAAGCCAATTAGAATTAAGTTAACAACTAAATATTTCGTAATTTGATATATTAAGAAATTTAATTCAATGAAAATTTAACTAACATGCAAACGAGAAGATAAGACAAATGTGTCTAGAAAGTTTCTGAAAAGTGAAATGTTTGATTTATAGATATTTCAAGTTTTTCTTTTGTCGAAAGCAAACTGGAATGTTTCAAAAATAGATTATCATTTAAAGATGAAAAATAATTGATCTCTCATCCAGAATTAAATGATTTATTATTTAATACTCCACCATCTTTCGAGAACCATTCTTATACTGAAAAACTAAATAATAAACAAACGTAAAGGTTGAGTTTGTAAACCAGCCTCAGAAATGATCTTTGGTCATGTTATTAAAGCTTTTGAAATATTCAGTTTTGTTTTTGAATTTCGCTCAAAGCTACACGAGGGCTATCTGCGCTAACCGACCCTAATTTAGCAGTGTAAGACTAGCGGGAAGACAGCTAGTCATCACCACCCACCGCCAACTCTTGGGCTACTCTTTTACCAACGAATAGTGGGATTGACCGTCACTTTATAACGCCTCCACGGCTGAAAGGGCGAGCATGTTTGGTGTGACGGGGATTCGAACCCGCGACCCGCCGATTGCGAGTCGAGTGCCTTAACCACCTGACCATGCCGGGCCTGGAATATTTACTTTTTGTGTTTCATATAAATTTCATGGCCCCCATATGAACATATGTTCTCAGCCATTGTTGCAACCGGTTTTATAAGTGATCGCATTCGTCAGTTTCTGATCATTACTAAATGATCATGTGTACTTGCTTAGAAATTGTTGCAACCTCCTTGTAGAAGTGATTGCCAGCGTCTGATCAGTGATAGCTGATCGCATATCGCTACTTCAGGCGCTGACTACTGCTAATAGTTTATATTGTGTTATAACTGACAATGAGTGGTAAGAGCAAAGACGGAAAATTTATGGGACAAAATGCTCTTGTGCTAGATTACAGACCTACAAGGCTTTCTGTTACATATTAATAACTGAGGGTCATTAGTATAGGACAGTCTTGGCCAAAATGTTTGCATGCTGTTCTATATTGATGTTATTGTCTACATGCATGGAAAAGTTATTACGTAGTAACAGAGAAGGTAGCGTATGATTGTAGAAACATGTGCGAGTTGTTATTCAGGTCTGTATGAGTTGTTTTGGACAACTGTTTGTCAAAACACACATACACACCTGTTTTGTATAAAATGGTGGATTTTTGACATAATCTTTTTCGACACAAATCAACGCTTGTTCTCAGACAGTTTCTCCGTACTTGGTGTAGAGTCATGCCTTGTCACGTGCCAGAAGTTATAGGACGTCAAATTGTACGATTGTCCAGAAACGATACGAAGCAAACGGACATGGCCAGAACAGTATGGTACACCCATGTACTGTGTCCAGAATCCTGAAAAATAATCATACCACAGGAAACATTGTCTCAGGAAAGTCTACTGGTAGATGCCAAACAAATACTGCCAGATATTACCGTGTTTAGATCAGATTAACACATCAAGATCGAAAGAAGTCTTGCAACACTTTTCGACAGGAATGGTAGGGTATCCAGAAGAATGGTGAATAGAAGACTGACCAAACAAGGTTATTTTGCAAGAAGAGCTATCTGAAAACCGATATTAACAATAATTTACCACTGTCACCGTGTTAGTTAGGCAAGACAGCATGGCAACTTACAGATAGGACACTGGCAACATGTCATCTTTTCAGATGAGTCCTGTTTCTGACTTATTAAAGCTGATGATAGGATTTATGTTTGTTATTTTCCTGGCCAACCATTTTTCTTCATAATCCAGACGCTTGATGAGTTCTGGTGCAGAAGTAACCAATCACTCTTCTTCATAATTCAGATGCTTGATGAATCTTGATATGGAAGTGGCCAACCATTTTTCTTCATAATCCAGATGCTTGATGAATCTTGATATGGAAGTGGCCAACCATTTTTCTTCATAATCCAGATGCTTGATGAGCTCTGGTGCAGAAGTAACCAACCACTCGCCTTCATAATTCAGATGCTTGATGAATCTTGATATGGAAGTGGCCAACCATTTTTCTTCATAATCCAGATGCTTGATGAGTCTTGATATGGAAGTGGCCAACCATTTTTCTTCATAATCCAGATGCTTGATGAGCTCTGGTGCAGAAGTAACCAATCACTCACCTTCATAATTCAGATGCTTAATGTCTTGAGGCAGAAATAGCCAACCACTTTTCTTCATAATCCAGATGCTTGATGAGTCTTGATATGGAACTGACCAACCACTTTTCTTCGTAATTCAAATGTCTGATGAGACTTGATGCAAAATTTGCCAACTACTTTCCTCCATGATGCAGATGTTTGATGGGTCCTGATGCTGAAATAACCAAACACGTTTTTTCAATAATAATAATAAACAAACGAAAAAATTTGAACACAGTATATAAATGATAAAGAGAGAATTGTACCAACTCCATTGCATTTATGTTATCAAAAACTTCAAGAAGATATATACTTAAAAATAATATTACCTTCCAGGTTGTAAATAAAACAATTATATTCCAAAATCCATAGCCTTGTTTAGACACTTTAAGAAAATTACAAATTGTTAATGCTTTATACAAGTGTTCTTCTGGTTTCGTTCGTCTGAGTATGAGCATCAATTAGAGATCAATGTTTTTGACGAACTTAGAAACCGAGTAGCAAAGAATGCTCATTTCTGTTTTGTTGCAACTCTTCTGTTCAGATATTTTACAGTTGGTTACAATAATAAAATGGTTGTGAATTGTTAATCTATTGAACACTGATGGTTGGATTTTTAGAGCAAGGCCACATTGTGCTGTCTACTTTGTCCATCGCGTTGGAATCGAACCCCGGACTTTAAAATTACAAGTCCGCAGGCTTAACGTTGTCTCATCGAGGGACTATCGAATATTGAACGAAATGTTGAAAACCTTTACTCAACTCCAGCCTGGCCTAATGGTTACCGTGTCGGACTGCGTTTCGTAAGGTTCAAGGTTCGACACTTTATGCCGATGAACACACTTCGTACTTTCAGCTGTGAGCACCTTATAAAAGTGAACAAACAATTCTGTTATTCGGCTCAAAGACCCGGACAAAACACTTTTGGTGGTGGGTGCTACTGGTTGGCTGTTCTCCCTCTGTTCTCAAAATTAGGAACGACATTAAAGGTCTTTAACTTGGTCATTTAACCAAATAGCACATATATAATGTTGTTCAGGTTTAAACTAGCTATTTCTGTTACTAAACTGTCTTTTAGAATTATTTTATTACAAGTTACAGCTTTACAGTAAGGAGGATTTCTGTTTAGAACAGGTACGACGTTTTGATCACTGGTACGCAAGTCCACAAGTTTTAACGGTAAAGAATGTTTTAGTATTCAAATCGACATTCAACAATCTACCAATGTATTTATATTCTAGAATTGTGCACATACTTATACTTGTGCATATCAATCGTGTGAATTGACAGATTATTTATTTATAACTGAACAAAGAAAAAACGAACAGAAAGTGAATAAGAAATATGGAACACGTTATGTAAAAAATTTGCATGATATTGGAAGTGTCTGGAAAAATAACGAACAAAGATGTGCCTGTAAATTGTGGGATTTTATTAATAAGGCTTCTCTGATTTTTCTTCTGTTAATGTCAGGCTCATGTTTCAGTGACTGTTTGTTTTTGGTGTTCTTTTAATCTGATCTTCAAGTTACGTCCTGTTTTACCTGCGTAAAAGGTTGGACAGTTCTGTAAATGTTTTCTGGTGGGGTGGGTTCGTAATATAACTTTCTTAAGATGATTTTGTTTTCATTCCAGGGGTGAAAATGAACCTAGAGGTTATGTTAAGGTTGTATTAATATTTTATATTTCTGATGGAGGTATGCTAATATTATCTATATATATGGGATAGTGCAAGTGATTAGGTTTCCTTTGTTTTGTGTTGGTGTGTTTGTTAAGTGTCTCTTGTTTTTTTTTTCAATTCATTAACAGTTTCCGTAACTACCGTAACATGGAACTGGTTTTATGTTAGTAAAGCATTGAGTTAAGTGTGTAACTTCTTCATAGCAATCTGTGGGTCGCGGGTTCGAATCCCTGTCACACCGAACATGCTCGCTCTTTCAGCCGTGAGGACGTTATAACGTGGCAGTCAATCCCATTATTCATTGGTAAAAGAGTAGCCCAAGAGTTGGCGGTGGGTGATGACGACTGGCTGCCTTCCCTCTAGTCTTACACTGCTAAATTAGGGACGGCCAGCGGAGATAACCCTCGTGTAGCTCTGCGCGAAATTCACAACAAACAAACAAACAACTTCATTCATGTTTTCTGTGGTGCATATAGTGTATACTAAATTTTGGAGGCTTTTGTATGCTGTACGAGAACAACCAGTTATGTGGTAACACTTATCGCTTATAGACAAAACTGAGGCTACGTTTTTTTGTAAGGAGGTTTTTTTAGAGTGCACAGTGTCTAGTGGATTACATGATTATAAAAACCAGTTTATGTAGTTTCCGCTGTATGTGTTTTTTTTTCTATGGACTTTAGTAGTGAAGCCTTGGGAGATTTGTGTGATGTTAACGTTTAAGAAACTTACTGTGTGGTTATTTTTATCTGTGAATTTTATATTTTTGTCTAGGTTGTTTATGTGTTGAAGGACTTGTGATGTTCACCTTGACAAATAAAACCGAAAAAAAAGACGCCATACACACACACATCTAAAAATACACAGAATGCTTTTTTCAATAAAATTCTTTATTTTTCGTACGTCCATTTAGAAAATCATTTTACCGAACTTATGTGTCCACTCGTCCTTATACTTTCATTGATTTTGAGCCCCCCCCCAGTGGCACAATGTTTATCATCTCCTATCCAACTACTGATGTAAAACTAACTGTCCTATAATTGCCTGAACAATGTTTATCACCTCCTATCCAACTACTGATGTAAAACTAACTGTCCTATAATTGCCTGAACAATGTTTATCACCTCCTATCCAGCTACTGATGTAAAACTAACTGTCCTTTAATTGCCTGAACAATGTTTATCACCTCCT
>NW_013670175.1:73268-86295 GCF_000517525.1 Limulus polyphemus
CTAATATCCAAACATCGTGTTCTAATATCCAAACATAGTGTTCTAATATCCAAATCTAATATCCAAACATCGTGTTCTAATATCCAAACATAGTGTTCTAATATCCAAATCTAATATCCAAACATCGTGTTCTAATATCCAAATCTAATATCCAAACATTGTGTTCTAATATCCAAATCTAATATCCAAACATCGTGTTCCAGTATCCATAACTATTAGTTTCCCTAAATTCATTTGTATCCACTACTGTTAGTCACCACCAGTACCTTAGTATCCACAGCTATTCCTCATCACCAGTGCCCCAGTAACCACAGCTATTAGTCACCACCAGTACCCCAGTATCCACAGCTATTATTCACCACCAGTACCCCAGTATCCACAGCTATTATTCACCACCAGTGCCCCAGTAACCACAACTATTAGTCACCACCAGTACCTAGTAGCCACAACTATTAGTCACCACCAGTACCAGTATCCACAACTATTAGTCACCACCAGTACCCCAGTATCCACAGCTATTATTCACCACCAGTATTTTATTTGTGAACTCCTCTAGCTCTTTTCTATAACAAACTTCCTGAAACGATTTTTTGAATAAAATAGTTAGACAATCACTCGAGCGATATTTATTCCAGCCTTAAAATGAATATCTAAAATCAACTACTGGTGAATAGAAGAAAATACTGATATTTATTTCGAAGCTTTAAAAGTTATACATTCGATTAATAATTTTCATATATTAATGGAAAAAAAATAATAATTTAATCTCAGGAAGAGTTTCAAACCAGAAAACCAGCTTTGAATAAAAATACTCATGTTGTACTTTCGGCCGTCCCGTCACGTAGTAATGTGATGGTAAATCCCACTTTCGTTGGTAAAATACAGCCCATGAGTTGTCAGTAGGTGGTGTTGATTAGCTGCCTTCCCTCTATCTATCGCTCCTAAATTTGGGATGGCTAGAGGAGAAAGCCCTCGAGTAGCTTTGTACGAAATTCAAAACAAGCTAATCACTGAGTAGATTCAATTTAGAAACCTGATGATGATTCCCAAAGACTAGCTTCAACAAGCCTCCTCCCCATTCCACTTTACGTCCGAGGGTGGAGCTGGCATGGCCTGGCCTGGCAATTAGGGCTCTCGACTCGCAATCTGTGGGGCTGAATCTCATCATTGAACATGCTTGCCCTTTTCAGCCATGGGGGCATTATAATTTGATGGTCAATCCCACTATTCGTTGGTGAAAGAGTAGCCCAAGAGTTGGCAGTGAACGATGTTGACTAGCTGCTTTCACACTAGTCTATCACTTCTAACTTAGGGACAGCAAGCGTAGATAGTCCTCGAGTAGCTTTGTAAAAAATTCAACAAACAACAAAACTTGACTATGCATTTGTGAGCAATCTTTGAAAAGGTTAAAAATTATGGTGGTTAAAAAAAGACAATAATTCTAAAAATATAGAGGCACTGCATACTAATTTCACACGTGTACACATTGAAAATAAAGATCAGAATGGTGTTACAGATGGTAAATCTAATTTCCTATTAATTAACCTATTACATTTCTATCCCATGTTTTCTCACAACATTCTATTCGTAATGTTTTCCACCCCTCCCTCCTTTTTTTTTAGTTCAGAGGCCGAAGGACAAGGAAAGAGATCAAACAAGGTGCATCCTTCAGAGGAGAAACCCATGTGTCTGCGTAACATCTCGACGGGCCACGTGTCAGTTGATAGTTTCCATTTATCAGCAACAGAGGTACATGTTATTCATAAAATAAAACTGTCTTGGTACTATTCTTTCAAGTCTTGTTCTTTAGCAGGTGTTTGGCCTTCTTCTTCATGTATCCATCACAGATTAGTCAAATATTGTGGAAATTAAGGTACTCGAGGCAAAAAAAATACAATGAACACTAGAAGGCTAACGTTGCTTCAGGATTTCAGGTATTAGAATAAATCAAAGATTATAGAAGCAAGGAAATTAGGAAAACAGAGAGTTTTTGGATACTAGGAAACTCGGGGCAACTGATAACTATTAGTACTAGCACACCAAGGTTACAGAAATGGTTTAAATACAACGAATTATAGGCACTATGATGCTCATAACTGTTGGCACCTAAAATAACTAAAAGATGTGGGTAGTAGGACACTGTTAGTAAGTAAAAACTATGGATACTAAAGGTAAAAAGTAGTTATAGGTACTGCAATACTGACAGTAACTAATAGCTGTGGATACTGGGGTACTGGTGGTGACTAATAGTTGTTGATACTGGGGTACTGGTGGTGACTAATAGTTGTGGATACTAAGGTACTGGTGGTGACTAATAGTTGTGGATACTGGGGTGGGCTAGCGCAGATAGCTCTCGTGTAGCTTTGCACGAAATTCAAAAAAAACAAACAAACAAATAAAATAATAACATCATATATTCTGAAAGAAATGCAACAATTGGTACATAAAAGGCACTAATTGGGAAACATTTACTTGCTATAAATAGTATTTGTTTAAGTAGCAAGAATACAGTCAATGGCGTTTTCACACAGGTCACCAACTCGAGGAAATTTGCATGAAAAACAAGGAATGGGTTTGGTTTAAATTTTGCGCAAAGCTATACGAGGGCTATCTGCTCTAGCCGTCCCTAATTTAGCAGTTTAAAACTAGAGGGAAGGCAGCTAGTCATCACCCTCCACTGACAACTCTTGGGCTACTCTTTCACCAACGAATAGTGGGATTGACCATCATATTATAATGCCCTATGAAGTAATTCTGCTATCATATTTAAATACATATCTGCCCACAAACAGATCAACATTATTTGTTTACATATTATTGTTTAGCTACACTATGGGCTATTTGCACTCTTTTCACCCAGGGGAAGCCAACCTCGAGTTTATCCTTATCAATCTGTAAACTTACCACTGACCAAACAAGGGACAAATCGTTTAGACGAAGCTTTCTTCCACACCCCGGGGAAACTAATTTAATATATAGGTCTGAATTACTGTTTCTAAGCACTTAGGTTACATTTTTACATTTTTGCTATATCTATAAAAAAATTTCTTCTACTGTGTGTGAAAAATTCTTTAGAACAAAAATTATATAAAATGCAGTTAAAATTTAGCTCAAGACGTAAATTCATTGCTTATTAAGTTCTATGCATGTCTTAAACGAAGAGCTTTTTAGGATTAGAAATTATTATCTTGAAACTAGTACGTATACCAGCAAGAACATTAAAAGTCAGTATACACATATTACAAATATTACATAGAACGAGTCTCGTATTAATCAATTCGAATTAACTTGCAATATTTATTTCACATGTGTTCCAGTTATGACATTATGTTTATAAGAAAGAAGGCTAGAGTTTAGGTTATAAAGAAGCAAACATATTCCAGCCTAAGCGATTGGACGACACTCTGGTGCATAGTTAACCTGATTATTTATTTCAAAGTTATACCTGACACGAGGAAGCATAAAAAGTTAGTAAGTCCCTAAGAAGAAATGCAAAAGGTAAGTGTTTAAAAAGAAACGAGGCTACTAGTGAGGCCTATGGAAACTTAAAAGGAGATGAATATTCTCATTCAACATTAACTTTGGATCAGAGAGCTGATGGCCTCGTGCTTAAAAACAATGCAGAAAGAGTTACTTATGTAAAGAATGTGACTATGAGTTGCTTGTGAGTAAGTGATGTCCAACCTACTGCATTCCCTGTTCCATTAAGTGTCATCAAAAATACAAGGAACATAAGTTAGTTAGGACAGTTAGCATCAGAACTGCAGTCACCACTCTGCAGAAATTCAGTCTGTTCAAGCATCAGTTCTTGTGTAAATAATGTTTTAATTAAACTAACTAAAAGTTAATCTAGAAAAACAATAGAAATATGGAAAAGTTTTATGTTATAAAACTAGATATTAGTTGTTATTTAACCCTGAAACTTCAAAATGTAAATCCTTAAAAGTGTGATTAATAATTTTGATATTGAATATTGAACAAATATTATATGTTTTGCTAGCACATAAAAGCTTCTGCCCCATTCCTTGTGCCAGTTGGTTAGAGTGATTGACTTGCAATCTGAGGGTCGCGAGTTCGAATTCTCGTCCCACCAAACATGCTCGCCGTTTCAGCTATGGAACTATAGAACTAATGAGTTAGTGTTTTATACTGACTGTATTAAATCTATCCATGTTGAGACGTGTTGATCCACTTCATGGACGTAATTGTCTGTGACGTCATGTCCGCCTGTCATAGTGGCCTAACAACATACCCTCTCTGGTGACGTCATTGCATGGCGCCAACGCCATCTGGTGACACTTCATGGAACTATGACATCATCATCTCAGGTGACATCATTGTCTGTACCCCTTCCTCTTATTGCTTGAGGTCAACACAGGTGTAGCCCCCTCTGGTGACGTGCCACAAAAACCCTGGGATAACTACTTTTGTATCACGTTTGTAAAGATTCGTCCTATAATTGCCTGAACAATGTTTATCATCTCCTATAAAATATTGAACTAACGTTAACGAACTTCCAGTCTTTTAATATGTTTCCACTACTCAATGACCTATAAACAAATTTTAACTAGTGGTTCACTAAAAACAAAAAACATTAAGTTCATTTAATGGGAGGTGAGTGAAATTGAGAACGTTTTTAATTTGATTCTATACAAGCTCTCACTTCTTAGAGGCCCCCCAGTGGCACAGCGGTATGTCTGCGGACTTACAACGCTAGAATCCAGATTTCGATACCCGTGGTGGGCAGAGCACAGATAGCCCATTGTGTAGCTTTGTGCTTAACTTCAAACAAACAATCGTTGATTTGTTTTTTTGTGTGCGTCAGTAAATGACAGTCGCGAGTACAGACTTTTAATTGTAACATAATTATTCAACAAAAATACATAAAATGACCACACAAATTATCTGTAAATATTGACTTTACTTTTTACCATCACCGGAAACAGAAAGAAACAAACGGAAATAGCCTGCTTTCTGGTGCAGAAACTTCGTGAAGCTTTAACATTTGCTCCCACAACAGAACCTCTGAAGACGAGCACGTGAAAAACAACTTACACGTGTTCTCTACTTATATACACCGAATTTAAAACGTAAATTCCAAGACGTTCTTGACTTGTGATGTATTTGGTAAACTTGCGGGTGACTATTTACATAATCATTTTCTGAGAAAGAACCAATTTATGGTGCTGAAAGAACCAATTTATAGTGCTTTAATAGTGCTTTTACGCAGAGGAAGAACTGTCTTGTTACTATCCCCAGACACACCTTAACATCGTGTAGCCACTGTATATTGATTAGGTTACCGAACTTTTTTTTTTTCCTTCTTATCTATCTATCTGGAAACAATATTTTTGTGTTTCGAGTTTTCGAATTATTTGCGTCTCCAAAATACCTGAACTGCATTTCAAGAACCAGATGTTTAGAATTGTCAAATTCCACAGTTTATCCGAATTTTGAAGGAATGTTTATCATTTCCCAATGTTGAGCTAGAAACTGATCGAATAATATTAAGATCGTTCCGGAACAAAATTCTAAAGATTTTAAAAATCTGTAAAATGCAATCTGCACTCTTAGTTCGTATTGTCAGGTATCCCCGAGTCTATTTTTAAACACGATGTTTTAAAATGTTATTTCAACGAACTGAGGTGTTACTTTCGCCATAAGGTAGGTTTTAATGTATATATATATATATTTAATCTCCATGATGTTGTTTTTTTTTAGAAGATATTGATGGTAAAAACTTGTTTTGTTTGTTTTTAAGCATGAAACTAAACATTTGTGCTATATGTTCTCTGCCACTGCGGGTTTCGAACCTCGATTTTTTAGCGTTATAAGTCTTCAAACTTAGCGCTGAGCCAGTGGGGGCGTGAAAAAAATGTTCCTATTTTAAAGCCCATTTAATATATCAAAATAAAGTTTTTTGATTGATTAAAGTTATGCACAAAGCTACACAATGGGCTATCTGTGCTCTGCCCACCATGGATATCGAAACCCGAATTCTAGCGTTGTAAGTCCGCAGACATACCGCTGTGCCACTGGAGGGGGGGGGGGTTATCAAAATAAAGAAACACGAGCTCAATTTAAATTTTGATGTCAGTGGTTAGCGCTTTCTTAACAATAAGTTTGCTCTTCAGCCAATAACGATCTCATGTTCTCGATCTTGGATTAACTCAGATTTCTCTCAGACTTCTCATTTCGGGTAACTCTATCGAATAACTCAGAAAAACAAATCGTAGCACATAGCGAGGTGGATAGATAAACATGCAGACAGCTATTCTAAAGTGTGTAATAATCGAATTTAGAAAGAAAAACAAAACTCAACCACCTCGTCGAATTTAAAAGAATACGCGAGAGATGGTAGAATTTAATAAAAGCGTTGTTTAGATTATATAAAGGGTGTCTCTCCTGAATGACTTAAGATGATATTAAGATTTAATGAAATGCTTTTTTTTTTAAATTTTCAATAGCAGAATTTAAGTAGTGTTTTATTAACACTATTTAAGGAGCATGTTGTCGTCACCCGATCGGTTTTCCTTTGTCCGTGCCGTCTGTCTGAAGTACATGATTAATAACCTTAATGGTCCTCATGGAGTAACTTTTAGCTCAACGCATTCAATCCAACCAGTAGTTTGTTGAGCAGATCCACTTCGGGTAACTTAGTTTAGCCGACCCATTCCAGCCAGTATTTTACTAAGTAGGTCCTTTCTGGGTAACGCTTAGATTAACAGATCCACTCTAGCCAGTATTTTGTTGAGCAGATCCTTTCCGGGTTTTTTTTTTTTTTAGTTTAACTGATTCATTCCACTCAGTGTTGAACAGATCCCCTCTGGGTAACTTTTAGTTTAACAGATCCACTCTAGCCAGTATTTTGTTGAGCAGATCCCCTCTGGGTAACTTTTAGTTTAACCAATCCATTCCAGCTAGTATTTTGTTGAGCAGATCCCAACTGGGTATTTTTTATAGTTTAACTGATCCATTCTAGCTGCTATTTTTCTGAGCAGATCTTATTTGTGTAATTTTTAGTTTAACGGATCCATTCTAGTCAGTATTTTGTTTTACAGATCCTCTTTACAGATCTATTTCAGCCAATATGTTGTTGAGTCTATAGACTGCATATGTCGACATTCAGCTTTACTTTACTGTTGAATATGCAAGACTGTAGTCATTACTAATTAATTTATTTTGTGATTAATAATTCATGATTGTTTAGTTTTTTCATAACAAGAGAATTAAAAGCAATTATTTTAAAGACAATAGTTATGACAAGATTGGTTACGTAACTTGGTAAAAGTCGTACTTTTGTTTGCAATTCATTGGTATCAAGGTTATAGAAAATTCTAGAGGCCTCAGTGATAAACATATAAATAGCAGTGACCAAACGAGCAGAAGCAGAGTAAAAGTAAAGTCAAGTGAAAGAAAAGTTCAGTCATAGAAAAGTTAGAAAACATGAAGTTAGCTATTGTGGGAGTGAATACCTTAACGGTATATATATGTTATAGAGAGGTTAACAGTTTGATAGAGATAAGGAGAATAATTTATCTTATCAAAGAGTGTTCTAAACTAATTGAACCCGCCATTGTGGACTTTGACAATTATTGGAAGTTCAGGATACAACTGTGATAACCCATGAGGCAGCATAAGTGAATTATTCACTGATACTATTGTGATAAAAGTAGAGAAAAATAGTTCGGCTTGTGAACTGGATTCTAAAGCAATTAAATTAGTCTACGTGAGCTTTTGACAAGAAGAAGAGAACTGTATAGGGTATAAAATACAACTATGATATCCATAGTGTCAATAATTTTTGTACATACGTTTAATTTGTTTTAAAACAAGTGGAGGCTGAAACAAATGAACAATAATAATCGGAGGCCGAAACAAACGAACAATAATAACTGGAGGCCATTAGTAAGTTATATTATTAAAATTTTAATTCAAAAATGATGTTACATGACTTAATTTAGAAAAAGTAGAACGTTTTAGAGCAAAAGAGGCAAACAGCAATTAGATGAGAATAGATACTGGCCACTAGAGGACCAAACCAGTTTTTTCACATATTAGCGAAAAGCTACACAAGGACCACATGTGTAACTTGTACACATGTGATGACGTAAACAAGCAAAGTTTATGTATTACTGAATAATGATTTCCGACGTTGGCCGCACTGAAGACATAACTTGGACGTAAACAAGCAGAGGTGTTGTATTACTTTAATAAACTTCGGACGTTGGTCGAACTGAGGACGTAATTCTGGCATCCGATGCTGACGTAAAAAAAAGCAGAAGTGTCTTATTACTCTCTAATCATTTTTCGACGTTGATCGCACTGAAATCGTAACTATGACACACATTATTGACTTTAGAAAAAAATGCAGAGATGTTATATTACTATTCTCTAACAATCTTTCAGTTTTGTTGAGTAAAATATCGCAACAATGCTAGCCTAGAAACTAGAACAAACCAGATATAACAGGCTGAATTTTGTTCTTAGAACGCGTAACGTAAGAAAAGGTCGGAACATCAGGTTCGTCGTAAGTAAAAACGGAATAGCAGAGAGCACACAGCTGCTGATTGCTTTCATGAAGCGAAGTTAAGTAAGAGATAATGTCATTGGTTGAGCAGCTCTTACTAGAATCTCTAGATATGGATGGAAAAGCTGAGCATGACTAGAAAGGCAAATCAGTAAAGTGACCTAAGTGCTTGAGTTTGAGAATATTAGAAGGTCTGAGCAGTTGATGGAACTCTACAGTCTTCCCAAGAAGAATGTAAGAACTGTATTGCGTGCTTGCTCATAAGAAAAAGAACAGAAACATGAAAGTAGAAAGTAATAGATAAAAGACTCCAGAGCAGTGGTGCCCAACTTTTTCACCACCAAAGACCCTGATGTTTTTTGAAAGATTCCATCTACCCAACAAACCGTTTTTCAATATCAAATATAAGACATATATAACTGAGTGTGCAATTAAAAGAACAGCAGAATTAAAAAACTTACTTGTTTAATGAGATGGTACTATCTTCGCGGACCCACAGGGGTCCGGGGACCACAGGTCGGGAATCACTGCTCTAGATAGTTGTTATTTTGCTCATTAACTTTTGAATGCATTCTTGGAGTATTATGTACCCAAAAATTACGGTTTCGTTGCCAGGAGAATAAACTGATTCAGAATTAAACACATTAACTGACTATGTAAGACAGGCGTGACTTATGATTTAGTGTATAACTCACGGAACTGCGGATCTAAGGTTCGAGCCGTGATGCCGGTAAACATACACCTTTTCTCGTAGATTAAATGTTGTTTCCCTTCTTGAGTTTGTTTTTAGAGAAAACATTAAAGATATACATTAGGTCAACCACTGGAAACCAATATTTCTTTTTCAATTTATGCAACAATAGATAAATTAATTTTTATATCACCTAGATATATATCAAGGGTTAGTAGATTATATTAAAACGATTTTGAATATGCAAACCAGCACGACGATATAAAGTCGCAACGGGATATATCAAAACTACCTTTTGGTATTGTGTGGATTAAGTAAGCAGGGCGATGCTACCGAAAATTAATCGCTCTTAGGAAATGTATGTAACAGTCATTTTCAAGGCAAAATATTCATATATTCAAATAATGAAGATATTTTCTAATGGGGTATATTTATAAGTTCTCAGATAGGGATATTTTAAGCACTTGATGACTTTCAAAATTAAAGTAATATGGATTAACTTGGGCAGGTAGGACCACCTAGAAAGAGACTTGCAACAAGTCG
Source organism: Limulus polyphemus (assembly GCF_000517525.1). Classification (NCBI taxonomy): domain Eukaryota; kingdom Metazoa; phylum Arthropoda; class Merostomata; order Xiphosura; family Limulidae; genus Limulus; species Limulus polyphemus. The sequence continues at coordinate 83,033 of NW_013670175.1, forward strand.
TACCAAGCAAAAGGAATCATCTTGTAAGTTGTAAAAGGTGAGATCACTAACACAAAGTTAAGAGACAAAAGCTGGCCACGTGAACCAAGGCATCTTGGAAGTGTTTGAGTAAAGAAATAAACATAACATGGTCACATAACATGGGATACACTTTTAAAAATCACTGTACATAACTCTCCATCTTCCATCACACTTGGTCACTTTTAATAACAACTGTACACAATTCTCTATATTCTATCACACATGATAAACTTTAAATAATAACTCTGCATAACTCCCCAGCTGCCTTAAAATGCGATGCTCTTTGAATAATCTCTGTAAACAAATCCCCATCTTCTGTCAAACAGGATGAATAATCGCTGTACATAGTTTTGAATGTTTCATCACACATAATACACTTTAAATAATCTAAACGTGTAGATAAATCTCCATTTTCTCCTTTGTGATACAGGTTCTTCATAACTCTCAAACTACCGTAACTTAAAAAAATAATCATCGTACATAACTCTCCATCTGCTGTCTCATATGATACGCTTCAAATAATCACTAAGGTGTAGACAATTTTCCATTCTGAGTGTTTGTATGTATCTTGTATGTCTGTCTCTGTCTGTTACCTCATCTCTCGGTTTATACAACGTATATGGCTGTCTCTCTATCAGTACAGTTCTTTGTCCCTCTATCTGTCTTGTATGTTTGTCTTTCTTTCACTCCATCTCTGTTTATTCAACATATATGGCTGTCTCTTTCTATCAGTACATTCTCTGTCTATCTTGTATGTCTGCCTGTCCGTCAGTTTGACTGTCTGTTTCTGCATAATAAACACCACCACTTGCTTGATTTTGTGATGTTCTCTATGGTTGAGAAGGGACTAAGATTGTAAGTAGTTACCCTAGGGATTGCGCGGCACGCCGCCAGAGGGCGTTATACGCGTGTCGACCTCATGCAATAGGGATAAGGGGTAGAGAAAATATCACCAGAGACGATAACTTCATAGTTCCACGAAGTATCACCAGAAGGCGCTGGCGCCATACAAATGAAGTCACCAAAAAGAGTGCGTTGCTAGGCTGCTATGATAAGCGAATATGACGTCATAGTTCCACGAGGTAGAACCAGAGGGCGCGTTGCTAGAGACACGTATCTATAGGACGATAAAGTTTTTACCATGGCTAATGTTTTATAATTATTGAACAAGACATCCAACCACGTTTGTATGACTTAGTAGACATTATTGAGTACACTACACATTGGGCACAGTATTGAATAGAATGTATGCAGTAATTGTATGCTAACTGAGATGTCCCATCAAATATTGAGAAATAGAATATCGTGAATACACAATAACTGTTTTATATCACTAAGTAAAGTAAAGAACTATGCTTAGTGACTTTTGAATTTCAGTGAAATACAAAAACTCTAGTTAAAGTATGATGAACATTAAAGTTATCTTGGAGATATATGATTATGTAGAGTTTGAACTATTTATTTTCAATATTAAGTATATAATGTAAATACATACATAGTGACAAAGTATTATCATCGATAATCACATTTTTAGAAACATACTGTTTAATTGTTTGTTTGTTTGTAGTTAAGCACAAAGCTACACGATGGGCTGTATGTGCTATGCCTACCATGGGTATCGCTATCAGGTTTCTAGTGGTACAAGTCCAATTGAATACAAAAATTGTATTTAATTGAAATGCATCAATACTCGTATAGTTTTTTATAAAGTGGAAATTAAATTTATATAGAGTTTGAACGGTTTATATTAAATATTAAAATAATGAAAACATATAGATATTGACAATGTATTATAATTGACTTTTATTTTAATAAAGTCAGATAGTATTCTGTTTTTTAAAATCTTTTTCTAATCTTGACATATATAGCCTAAAACCAAAGTTTATCGAACCAATCAGTGGCTTTGAATAACAGACACGTCAGACTGTGCCCAACTTGCTTCTTGGACCTTTCTCTCCTTTCTATATCTTATTTTTCTCTGTCTACACTTCCCATGTGATCATGTGACAACCTTTATATTTTTTAACAGTCAAAATTTAGCTAGCTTGACTTCAGTGTCCTGATTGTATGTTTCATAACATGAGACAGTCTCAATGTTTTAATAGAAATTGGATAGATAAATAGTAAGTCATTCATTTGTTATCTTTAGTTGTGGTAGAATGAATTACTAGATATATTAAATTATGAATGACATAAAGTTGAAAGAGTAAGCTTTAAATTATTGCATGATATTTATATAAGCGTCTTTATGAAGATGACAAGTGATTTACACTACCTCATTCAAATAATATTTATGTTATAATAATTGTCTCATTGAAATAAGAGTTATTGCATCCTTTCCAGGACAATAAATATAAAAAGTATGTTTAAATATAGAACCTATAATCAGTATATGTTGAATGTGTACTAAATTATACAGACGTGGTTGGCTGTCTTGTTCAATAACTATAGAAACATTAGGCATGGTAAAAAACTTTCCAACAGAAAGTTATTTGTGTTAGTAACATTATCATCCTATAGAAACACAATTAAATATAAAATAAGATGAGACATGTTGAAACCTGCTAAAATAATGGTTTTCACTTAATTAAGCCTAGACACTGATGATGTAATCATTTGTGGAAGTACAGCTACACCGTCCACTCTTGTAAAACTGTAAAGTAACATGTGTAAATGAATTATTTTGTCAAGTTATATGGATATCATAAAGACAAACTAGTAAAACAGTAAGTTTTAAATCATTGCATGGTATTTAAATAAGCATCCTTTTCAGCACGATTTACATATAAATGGTCAGGAAGTATGATTCACCTCCTATCCAACTACTGATGTAAAACTAACTGTCCTATAATTGCCTGAACAATGTTTATCACCTCCTATCCAACTACTGATGTAAAACTAACTATAAACATTGTTCAGGCAATTATAGGCAGGTCGCCATCATCTCCCACCGCCAACTCTTTTACCAACCAATAGTGGGATTGACCGTTACATTATAACGCCCCCACGGCTGAAAGGGTGAGCATGGTTGGTGTGACAACGATTCGAACCCGTGACCCTTAGATTGCGAGTCGAGCTCCCTAGCCACATGGCCATGCCAAGCCATCCGTAAAAACGGTTGTTGTTATATTTTGTTGTTTGTTATTAAGCACAAAGATACAGGCCTGGCATGGCCAGGTGGATAAGGCGCTCAACTCACAATCTGAGGGTCGCGGGTTCGAGTCCGCATACCACCAAACATG
>NW_013670175.1:87295-88770 GCF_000517525.1 Limulus polyphemus
GGGTGCTGGTGGTGACAAATAGTTGTGGATACTGGGGTACTGGTGGTGACTAATAGTTGTGGATACTGGGGTGCTGGTGGTGACTAATAGTTGTGGATACTGGGGTGCTGGTGGTGACTAATAGTTGTGGATACTGGGGTACTGGTGGTGACAAATAGTTATGGATACTGGGGTGCTGGTGGTGACAAATAGCTGTGGATACTAAGGTACTGGTGGTGACTAATAGCTGTGGATACTGGGGTACTGGTGGTGAATAATAGTTGTGGTCACTGGAACACGATGTTTGGATATTAGAACACTAAAGACAATCAATCGATGTGATTAATAACGTCCTCAGGAAAAAGTGAGAGACGAAGATGCTTTGAGGTTCCACCAAACGCTGAAAGTCACTGTTCTGTAGTCTTTAACAGAAATATAGTAAATCAAGCAGAGATTTCCAGCTCTAAACATTATACAGATTTTTTTCATTTATCAAGACAATATTTTGTAGAGATTAAAAAGTAGATTACTACATCCATCACGAGATAACAAGTGATTTTTGTGGGTGAAAAGAAAACATTTAGAACATTTTTTTTTGTGTGTCTTTCTTTTCTCAGTCGATGCCTTGTAGTACTTCTGCATGCATGGGATCATTGACGGCAACGCCCTCTATCAGAGAACCTGGCTCCCCACGTTCAAAGGAAGACATACTTAAACATGCAAAACAGTTTTTTGACCAGTATTATAGGAGTATTAAAAGGTATATTGATTCTTGAAGTACAACACCATGATTATTTATTGTACAGCATTTTATGATAAGTTTCACAGACTTCCCTAAACATAGTTCGGTTTAGTAATTAATAATTATTGTTAAGGCATTGAACACGATCTTTTAGTGCGTACATTTATTCAAGACCTATAAACATTCCGTTTCAGGTTTAAGTCCCGTGCTCACGAAGAACGTTGGAATGAAGTTATAGCCGAAACTGAGGGGCGTGGCACGTACGAGCTTCGAGAAACAGAGCTGATCTATGGAGCTAAATTAGCCTGGCGAAACGCTCCACGTTGCATAGGACGAATTCAGTGGTCCAAGTTACAGGTTAAGAGCGTTCATGAATATCAAAGTTTTTTGTTCTGACAAAAATTCGACGATTTTATTTGTGCTAAACCATTTTTTTTTAAGAGTAAAAAACTTTGGAAAATCAAATTATGAAGTTATCTGTAATTATTTTTGGTTGTTTGGTTTCAAGGAGTCTTTCCACCAAACCTCGTTGAGCTGATTACCCAACACTATTTGAAATAGTCATATCTAACTGTTATGTTATTTACAAATCAAAACTACCTTTAAAATATCTAACTGTTATGTTACTTACAAATCAAAACTACCTTTAGAATATCTAACTGTTAGGATAATTACAAATCAAAACTACCTTTAGAATATCTAACTGTTAGGATAATTACAAATCAAAACTACCTTTAGAATATCTAACTGTTAG
>NW_013670175.1:89258-92355 GCF_000517525.1 Limulus polyphemus
CTTTAAAATATCTAACTGTTATGTTAATTACAAATCCAAACTACCTTTAAAATATCTAACTGTTATGTTAATTACAAATCCAAACTACCTTTAAAATATCTAACTGTTATGTTAATTACAAATCAAACTACCTTTAAAATATCTAACTGTTATGTTGATTACAAATCAAAACTACCTTTAAAATATCTAACTGTTATGTTAAATACAAATCAAACTACCTTTAAAATATCTGTTATGTTAATTACAAATCAAACTACCTTTAAAATATCTAACTGTTATGTTAATTACAAATCAAACTACCTTTAAAATATCTAACTGTTATGTTGATTACAAATCAAAACTACCTTTAAAATATCTAACTGTTATGTTAAATACAAATCAAACTACCTTTAAAATATCTGTTATGTTAATTACAAATCAAAACTATCTTTAAAATATCTACCTGTTAGGATAATTACAAATCAAAACTACCTTTTAAATATCTAACTGTTATGTTAATTACAAATCAAACTACCTTTAAAATATCTAACTGTTATGTTGATTACAAATCAAAACTACCTTTAAAATATCTAACTGTTATGTTAATTACAAATCAAACTACATTTAAAATATTTATATTAAAGTTTTTCTTCCTTACCCATTCAAGCCGTCCCCAAGCATTATTAATACAACTATATGTTTATTGCCAATATGTTGTTAATACCAAAGTTAAGTTAGCCAATGAGTCGTTAATACCAAAGTTAAGTTAGCCAATCAGTCGTTAATACCAAAGTTAAGTTAGCTAATGAGTCGTTAATACCAAAGTTAAGTTAGCCAATAAGTCGTTAATACCAAAGTTAAGTTAGCCAATAAGTCGTTAATACCAAAGTTAAGTTAGCCAATCAGTCGTTAATACCAAAGTTAAGTTAGCCAATCAGTCGTTAATACCAAAGTTAAGTTAGCCAATCAATCGTTAATACCAAAGTTAAGTTAGCCAATCAGTCGTTAATACCAAAGTTAAGATAGCCAATGAGTCGTTAATGGAACTTGAGAAACCGATTTAAATAGTGGTTAAAAAACAAAATTTTTGTCGATCGATAGCGACCCACCATTAACTGTCCCGATGTATTATCAGCTCAATCTTCCCCTGGACTAACGCTAATACTGTCACCTGGCGGATGTAATCTAAAATACCTAACGATTTTGGTATAAATGCGTAAGTAGTCGGATTGCAAAGTGGGATTGTGTGAGTTTTTAAATTGTCTTCGATTACGTAATTTTGGATTAATTCAGGGTTTGAAGATCGCTGTGGTACGCGCCTCGTTAGCGTTAAGAAAAGAAAATAAGACAAATAAAACGCACTTTAGAGGCGTGGGTGCGTTATAAGTGTGACAACCAAGTCCCACTATTTTATTACAGTATCTCAAGAGGTGGCGGTGCTGGCTAGCTACCTTCCCTCTAACCCTTGTTTATATATATATATCACTCACACGGATACCTCGGCAACTGTCACAACTCAAAATGCTGGGACTAATATTTCACCGGTGTATTTGTATGTCTTGAGAAGCAATCCGAAAACATTTCTTCCGCGTATGGATATATGGAACTATGAAGTTGGGAAGCGTGTAAGTTGAAGGTTCAAATCCGACCTACGTCGATCCACTTTTTAATAGATTGCTTGATAAAATTTTGCACAGAAGTTATTGAATCTATCAAATAATATATTTTTTAAATATTAAAATTTTTCTTTGACCTCAAACACTCATGTAAAAAAAAAAAAAGAAAAAGAACGAACCATCGGTCAGAAAATATGTAGTCGTTTGTGAACCGGACAAACTGTTAATTGGCTTAATTTGACTTTTAAAAGATGGGAGATAAAAAAAATTAACATTTTTGGTAGAAATAAATGGACAAGCATACATAATAAATTATACTTTGTGTGGTTTTTTAGTAAGTAAAAAGCTACACCATGATCTACCTGTGCTGAGCCCACCACGAGTATCGAAACTCGGTTTTTAGTGGTTTGAGCCCTCAGATTTACTAATGGGCCACTGGGGGGCAATAATAAATTACATAGAGAACCATTTTTGAAACTTGATATACAATACTTTTTAACTTAAAATGGATTCCAAACCAGTTTGATGTTACTGTATATTTTCTATCAAATATATTACAAACATTTAGATAAGTTACAGAGTATTTGTATCAGTATTTAATGGACAAGGCAAGTTTGAGTTCACTAATAATGTGCATTAAGTTCAACAAAATAGATAAAATATATATTTAATTTTTAATTTTCCTGTTAGAAAAAAATGGATTAGTGTCTGTGGGGTTCTTTGAAACAGTACTAGAAAGATGGAATTAAACCTTAAAAGGAGTTTTTAGAACTAACAATAAAAACAAGATGAAATGTTTATCAGAACAAACATTGCTAGAAAGATGGAATTAAACCCTAAAAGGAGTTTTTAGAACTAACAATAAAAATAAGATGAAAGGTTTATTAGAACAAACATTGCTAGAAAGATGGAATTAAACCCTAAAAGGAGTTTTTAGAACTAACAATAAAAACAAGATGAAAGGTTTATCAAAACAAACATTGCTAGAAAGATGGAATTAAACCCTAAAAGGGGTTTTAGAACTAGCAATAAAAATAAGATGAAAGGTTTATCAGAAAAAAACATTGCTAGAAAGATGGAATTAAACCCTAAAAGGGGTTTTAGAACTAGCAATAAAAACAAGATGAAAGGTTTATCAGAACAAACATTGCTAGAAAGATGGAATTAAACCCTAAAAGGAGTTTTTTAGAACTAACAATAAAAATAAGATGAAAGGTTTATCAGAAAAAAACATTGCTAGAAAGATGGAATTAAACCCTAAAAGGGGTTTTAGAACTAGCAATAAAAATAAGATGAAAGGTTTATCAGAACAAACATTGCTAGAAAGATGGAATTAAACTTTAAAAGGAGTTTTTAGAACTAACAATAAAAATAAGATGAAAGGTTTATCAGAACAAACATTGCTAGAAAGATGGAATTAAACCCTAAAAGGGGTTTTAGAACTAGCAATAAAAATAAGATGAAAGGTTTATCAGAACAAACATTGCTAGAAAGATGGAATT
>NW_013670176.1:0-1704 GCF_000517525.1 Limulus polyphemus
GTTTACTAACTTGATCATACTAGTATTGTTGTTTCGTGGTTTACTAACTTGATCATACTAGTATTGTTGTTTCGTGGATTACTAACTTGATCATACAAGTATTGTTGTATCGTGGTTTACTAACTTGATCATAGAAGTATTGTTGTTTCGTGGTTTACTAACTTGATCATACTAGTATTGTTGTTTCGTGGATTACTAACTTGATCATACTAGTATTGTTGTTTCGTGGTTTACTAACTTGATCATACTAGTATTATTGTTTCGTGGATTAGTAACTTGATCATACTAGTATTGTTGTTTCGTGGATTAGTAACTTGATCATACTAGTATTGTTGTTTCGTGGATTACTAACTCGATCATACAAGTATTGTTGTTTCGTGGATTACTAACTTGATCATACTAGTATTGTTGTTTCGTGGATACTAACTTGATCATACAAGTATTGTTGTTTCTTGGATTACTGACTTGATCATACTAATATTGTTGTTTCTTGGATTACTAACTCGATCATACAAGTATTGTTGTTTCGTGGATTACTAACTTGATCATACTAATATTGTTGTTTCGTGGATTACTAACTTGATCATACTAATATTGTTGTTTCATGGATTACTAACTCGATCATACAAGTATTGTTGTTTCAAAATTGCTATTACTTTCCAAACAGCTCAATAAATATCTCGTTTCCAAGTTATTCAACATGGCCTGAGGACCCAGAAGACTATTGTCAGACTGACCTATTGACAGATAATTATTATAGCTTTATGAAGTCTTTAGAAACAGACGTGTGCACAACAAGGACATGTTTGCTGTTTATTTATTGAATTTCGCACGAAGCTGCTCGGGGGCTATCTTCCCTAACCCTCCCTAATTTTGAAGTGATACACCTAGAGGAAAGACAGCTAGTCACCAGCACCCACTAACTCTGGACTATTTTATCAACAAATAATGGGATTGACGGTCACATTATAACACCCCCACAACTGGTAAGAGGGACACGTGTGTGATTCGAATTCGTTTTTATTTTAGTTTCTAACTTATGGTTGTATTTCCACGATACGTTTTTATGTTGCATCATAACTTCCAGAGGAATAAATTGTTAAAACGTAATTTTAACCACGAGAACTTCCTATGATTTGTTTGTTTTACATTTCGCGCAAAGCTACACGAGGGCTATCTGCTAATTTAGCAGTATAAGACTAGAGGAAAGCAGCTAGTCATCATTATCCACCGCCAACTCTTGGACTACTCTTTTACAAACGAATAGTGGGATCGACCGTCACATTATAACGCCCCCCCACGGCTGAAAGGGCGAGCATGTTTGGTGGGACGGGGATTCGAACCCGCGACCCTCAGATTGCGAGTCGAGCTCCCTAACCACCTAGCCATGCCGTAGCCACTTCCTATGAGAAAAATTATGAAGGATAACTTAACTGCTCTAATTTCAAAAGCAAAACATATTAGTTGCTTAACGCAGAGTAGAATACGTGTAGCAGATGCTAGAAGAGATATAAGCATCATAAACATAGAACCTGTTGCTTAACGCAGAGTAGAATACGTGTAGCAGATGCTAGAAGAGATATAAGCATCATAAACATAGAACCTGTTGCTTAACGCAGAGTAGAATACGTGTAGCAGATGCTAGAAGAGATATAAGCATCATAAACATAGAACCTGTTGCTTAACGCAGAGTAGAATACGTGT
>NW_013670176.1:2544-3416 GCF_000517525.1 Limulus polyphemus
CTTATTATTCACTGTGGGAAAAACATTGGACATAACTGAGACATAGACATTTATCCATCCTCTCTCTCTCTTTCTCTGAGACCTTTAAGTCCAGATAATGTCTGAGTTCAACTACTTGTGGTATTTTCTGACATTTAACGAGGAAGGTTGGGTTTTGTTTTGCAACTTGACTTCAAAAATTTCTACATATTGATGAAATTAGACACGTGCTGAAATCTACCACAATTATCTCTGTTTTAATTCACTTAATGAATGTCAGGACTTACCAACCAACTCATGTATAACTTACGTTTCTTCTGCGCTGAAATCTCTAATATTAGATGATTAAATATTACTTATTAGAAAAACACTTTACTTTGGACATAAAATATGAAGAGAGAGTTAGTTTGTTTGTAATTAAGCACAAATCTACACAATGGGCTATCTGTGCTCTGCCCATCACGGGTATCGAAACCCGGATTCTAGCGTTGTAAGTCCGCAGACATACCGCTGCGCAACTGGTGGGTAGGAGAGAGAGAGAGAGATCTCCTTTTTATGTGATGACTGTCACTTTATATACTATTCAAAAACTTGAAATATTTCATGGTCCGGGAAGTCATAGAAATGTTTAAAAAAATACTGTATACAGCTTCCCGCTTTAAGCCTTTTTTTAAGTGTCAGTATTGAACTTCAGCTCTAATGCCTACTAACCTTTTCCTTTTTTTACGTATATCTACACTTCTACACACGACTAAGCATCATTTTAAAAAATGCCGCTCGTGGGCACGCATCCTCGAGAACTGGGAATTGGAAAGTAACATCAATCAAGCAGAAAGCTAAGCGTTGTCCACTTCCAAGATTCCATAATATCGTGACTAGCCGTCCCTAATTTA
>NW_013670176.1:3953-14368 GCF_000517525.1 Limulus polyphemus
TGCCTTAACCACCTGGCCATGATGTACTATGCTAAAACGAAGTTTGAGACAACTAACGTTAAAAATCTTAGATTTGTTGTTTTTTTTTCTGAAGAAATGGAAAACTATAAAGTTGGAGACACTATAATTTCTTAACTAAATCATCTAGTTGTTTAGGCAAACTCGTGAGTTCTAATTGTCCTCTTGTTTTCATTAAAAAAATTCTAACTTTTGGGATGTTATGGTTTCCTTGAAATTTATTGGCCATCAAAAATCTTCCTTTGACAACCCCGAAATGTGATCTGAATCCAATTGAACCAATCCAGGAACGTTCTATAACATCTCATGAAGGATCTAAGTAATAAACCCCGATATTTCATTGCATTAATAGCCTCTTTGAAAAAGAAGTGGCGTTCCATTCCATCAAATTGGTACCAAGCTGTAATTAACACCAAAATCGCATTTATTTGAAGTAGGCCACCACCTTAAGAACTTGACACAGCCCATCTCAATGCGTATTATTATAATACATTCAATAATACAATTATATGTATAATGATTGCTTATTAGAAACTACATAGATTCTCGCCAAGTACTGTAGTATACCGATCACATGGCTATGCTTGCTTCAAAGTAATTTAAAAAAACGCAGTTTTGTGTTTAGACGCTCGATAACTTTCCCCCTAAAATCTCCATTAAATTTTACGCGTGAAGTTAGAATTTACGTCAGTTTAATAATCGCAACTGCTATTTAACTTATGGTAAAAACTGGGAATCATGTACTTCACACCATTACATATTATTTCCCCAATCCCGAAGGCAGCCTGAAAGGGTCGCCTGTTTTAACCACTCGCACCACTATACAGTAGTGTGTTATCTGTCTGTCAGTCAGTCAGTAGACATTAAAATGACGTCACATAAGAGACGCTTAACTTGGCAACTTGTACTGTCGTAACGTCAATAAGACGTGCGCATGCCATGAATCTCGAGAAGAATTATGCACTCTGTAGCCTATAACACAGCATGAGATATGAACTTCAAAAGCAAGAAATAAACATATTTGTTGCTCCTAATTTTGGTTTTATTTACTCTTGGAAGAAAACACTTTCGGAGACCCTACGAAAGTACATCTAGTAACATATTTATATATTCAATAATATTATGCCTATTTTTTTAATCCTGTTTTAAAGTCGTAAACAACTAAACAAAGTGGTAAAATTTATAATTAAAAGAAAAAAATTCAGCCAGTTTATTTCTTCCTATGAAAAAGTATTTGAACTATAGAAATGATTTAAAAAAAGACTGTCGTTTAGGAACTGAAAAAAATACAAAAATTATAACTTATATATAAATTATATATTCTAGATAACCTATTTGAACCAGCCACTTAAACAGTCCTTTGTAATATCTTAAATTAACATCCATTACAGCACAATTTTCAGTGTGGAAAGTTGAGTTGAATAAGACTTTTAATGACAGTGTTATAATCTCTTTGAGAAAGAAATGTAGGGTCAGTGTCTGTGACTTGGTAGCCTTTGTATATTTCACAACTAGTTGTCCTCGCTTGTTTGTTTTTCTGAACAAAGCCACATTGAGCTATCTATTGTGTCCGCTCCGGGGGAATCGAACCCCGGATTTTAGCGTTGTAAATTCGTAAACTTACCGCTGTCCCACATGCGTACAGTTTTTCTCTCAGTTGTATGATAAGGGGACTGTAGTTGCGTTTCCCAAACACCGAAATAAAATGGTTCAATCGATACGATCAAAACCAGAAAGAATGATAATGAAAAGTTAAAAAACTGAAAGCACATTTTTTTACGAAAGTTTTTATTCTTCTTTCGTTAACTTATCTTCAAGAGAAGATCTGAACTATTAACATAAAACATCAGCAAGGCGAATTTATTTCCTGGTTATTCAGGATATTAAAATATTAATACATAATTTATATTTTGTATTATTTGGGGAAAAAACACCTTCCTTCTAAGTTCTTAGTCTCATTCTATTATAATTGTCCAATATGCCAACAATAAAGCGACATCTGTAATATGGATTACTGACTGTTTGGATTACATTGTAAACCGGACTAATCCTTTTTATGGTCAAATGTTATTCCAAATCATAAAATTTGGTTGGTTTGTTCATTTAAGATATTTAACATGTTTGTTTGTGATTAGAGTTTTCCAGTAAATTTGGGTTTGTTACAACACCTAACTCAGACTGTGACATAGAAATAACTGAAAACTCTTCTGATTAGATGCATGTCTCAATAAAATTATCACGATATCAACTGCATGTGAATTTGATTATAACCATAAAGAGCTTATTAATGGTTATTTATATAATAACTTTTCGTTCTAAGTTTACAACGTTCGTAGTTTAACATAACTTTACTGTATTAAGTTTGTTTGTTTGTAATTAAGCACAAAGCTACACAATGGGCTGTCTGTGCTCTGCCCACCACGGGTATCGAAACCCGGATTCTAGCGTTGTAAGTCCGCAGACATACCGCTGTGCCACTGGGGGGGGGGGGCTTTACTGTATTAAGAGAAAACGATTTCACGAAGTAACGTTTACTCCGTTGTAAATTTTACTACGTTCCCAGTTTAATCTTACTTCACCGTATTAACACAAAAGGGGTGAAAGTGTTCTGCTTCATCGCTCCCCTTGAGTGATGAGCAGGGAAGCCCAACTGTTCAACAATGTCTACGCAGGCGCGGTGCTCTCAACACGATGAAATAAAGTCGTCATACCACGGCGACTGGTTTCAAGGCACAATAAACTGGCCAAGCGTGGTAGACACTGGAGTTTACAGACAATTCAATAACCCTGTTAACAGTCAGACATGGTATACGATGGCCTTTTCGACATTCTTCCTTTGAACAAGGCTGATCATTGCATTGACTGATACAATCAAAACTGTGTTCAATTTAGAAAATCTGTTACTGGTACGTACACTGGAGTCACTTTCTACATAATAGCTGCTAAACGTAATTCGGACACGGAGTGAGCTTGAGATTTCTTATTATATTTTATAGAAAATTATCACAAGAACATTCCAAGAAATTGGAATATATACAACAGAGATATTAAGTATATTATTTGTATTTGTAAGAAACCGAAACTGAAACTGGTTTCGGTTGCTATCGTTTAACATTTTGGCGCAAAGCTACACGAGAGTTACTTGCACATAACATTTTCTACTTTCATACTCATAGAGGGAAAGGCAGCAAGCACCAACCGCCAACTCTTGGGCTACTCTTGTCTACCCGAATAGGGAAATTTCAACAATTTGCGGGTCGCGGGTTCGAATCCCCGTCCCATCAAACATGCTAGCCCGTTCAGCCGTGGGGGCGTTATAATGTTACGGTCAATCCCACTATTCGTTGGTAAAAGAGTAGCCCAAGAGTTGGCGGTGGGTGGTGATGACTAGCTGCCTTCCCTCTAGTCTTACACTCTTAAATTAGGGACGGCTAGCGCAGATAGCCCTCGTGTAGCTGTGCGAAATTCATAATAAACAAACAAAGATCGTGTTGCATTGTGGGCATCTTATAAGTCTTACAACAAATGAAAACCATCATATCTCTAATCGACCAAATGGTTACAAAAGGAATTGTATTCGTTATAATTATTATCTTGACATTTAATAAACCAGTCTTTAAAGTTACCTAGCAGTACTCCACAAGGTTGTGTAATTTCGTTTGTTATATGAAAAGAAAAAAAAAACTTACTTAAACATTATTTGTGCAATATACGTGACCTGATTTGTCAAAAAGATCAAATGTTGTGAAATACGTTTATCGTGTGAACTCAAACAGGAGGAGTCGATAAACGTAATACAAAGATGACATAATAAACTGAAATAAGAACCATGTACGTATCACCTCTCTCTTTAGTGATCAATGGCATCTTACACCACTTCATGATCTGCCAGAATGGTAACAGAACACAACAACAACAACGATCGAATATATATATATATATATGTTTGTAGGCGATGGATCTGATCTTGTGTACATGTATAAACAGTTTTTTGTTATATATTTTTTCTTTCTATGCGCATGAAGGGTCATTTGATACTCTAGAAGTAGGACAACTAGTTAATATCACCCACTACCCTACTTTTTAGCTACATTAAAACTGTTTTTATTTCTTTGTAGTTAAACGCAAATATACACAATGGGCTATCTGTGCTATGCCCACTTCGGGGGTCGTAACCCGGTTTCTAGCATCGCAAATGCGTAGACATACCGCTGTGCCACTGTGTGTGTGTGGGGGGGGGGGGGGCATTAAAACGAATCTATCATGGCCCTAGCGTGTGGAGCGTGGTTTGTTTTTGATAACAACGCGCCAACTACAGATCCCCTGACTGAAACGCTCACGTTTAAAATCTCTGTAGTGGGTGATTCAGAAGTCCATTGACAGACAAATAAATCAGTAAAAGTTTGTTTTGCTGCTAAGCACAAAGCTATGCAATAGGCTATCTATGTTATGCCCGCTACTCGTATCGAACCCCGATTTCTACCGGTGTGAGCCCTCAGACTTACCGCTGAGCCACTGTGGGGATGGGGTGAGGTCAGTATTAGAGAGGTACTGGAAAAAAGTTTGTAAATTATATAAATCAAACTGTTGTAGGCCTGTCCTATGATAATATCATAGAGGTCATTCTAGTCATATCTTTCGACACTTTTATGAATATGCATCTTACACCAAAAATATCAATTGCACATGTACGTAGAATAACAAATGAAACATTCTAAAGTAAAATCAGTTTGTTCCACAAGAATAACAACAGTTATAGGCTTAAGTGCAAACGGAGTAAACTTCTCACACTGTTACAAAAATGGCTGTGAACATGCAGTATCTGTGTTTAAACTGAAGCCCAGATATTATTTGTTTGTTTTAGAGCAAAACCACACGGGGCTATCTGCTGTGCCCCATATTTTAGCGTTTCATGACCGTAGACTCACCGCTGTCCCACCGGACTCCAGATGTGACAATTGTCAATATGGTGGCTTCCTTGTCAATATCTGTTGCTGTCTGTGGTTAGCAGCCTTTGATGCACACTCCTCATTATTTGGTGTGAAAGATGACGTTCTACTGGGAACCATTCTGAAAAACATTTAACATAAGTGTGGGCATTCTGGTGGAGTTCTAACATGGGCATTCTGATGACACTCTTCATACAGCAGGACCATGGTAAGTGATATGGGGAGTGTCATAATTTTAGTTGATTTCGGGGGAGCTGGAGCAAGATTCTTGTGTCGTACTTTACGTAGAGACTTGACCTGCTTATACAACCTTCTGAC
Source organism: Limulus polyphemus (assembly GCF_000517525.1). Classification (NCBI taxonomy): domain Eukaryota; kingdom Metazoa; phylum Arthropoda; class Merostomata; order Xiphosura; family Limulidae; genus Limulus; species Limulus polyphemus. The sequence goes on from NW_013670176.1 coordinate 9,239, forward strand.
CTTGCACAATTTACATATGCCTACTATGTTTCTTGAGGAGCGATTTTGGTGGGTTTTTTTTTACGTTTCGCTTGTGATTGGTATTTTGAATGTATTATGCATATTATAATCAAATTTCTAAGAGAAATGGCTCTAAAAGTCTCTTCAGTGATGTCATCACAGGTTAATTCCTCATTCCCAACAATTAACAGTTGTTTTCCTATACCTCTACACTTCTGAATTATTTTCCTCTCAATAGACTTCTAAATCACCATGAATATTGATGAAAGGAGTTTCGAGACCTTCCAGTCAAAAATTAATTGCTTTTCTCTTAACAACTTGAAACTATCCATGGTAAATGTAGTGTAAATCTGATAATTTCATCTTTAATACACAGACAAAGAAATAAAAGGGAACGAAAACATGAGAACGTTGTTTTCTCTAGCACAAAAAGTGCAATTATTATAAAAGCTAACAGTAACTTAACTACATTGCTACACCGTAACACAATACCTCTTGTCATACACAATTAATAATCTAATGCAGATGAAGTGAGGTCAGTATATAAAAATATATTCTTTAGAATTTGGTCACTGACTCTTATTTGGGATAATTATCTTGAAACAACATTGAGTGACTGTTATGGATAAATATAGATTTATTACATTTCAGTAATGCAATAATTTACAAAGCTTTGAATTTCATGAAACTTATTCGACAGATATAGGATCCAGAAACGTACATTTCCCCAAAAAATTAGCAATTACTAGAATTCTAGATGAAAGAAAATGAAGCCTTATAGTGTAATTCAAACCCTAAATAACACCAAAACTGCTATAACCTTTTATTGTTGTTAACACACGGCTAAAAATTTTACAAACGGCTGATTTTGGCAATAAGCCAACTACACACTTTGCGTAACAATTGATAAATTATTATATATATACAGTGGTTGCTATGTAGCTATTCCTTGTTGGCCTTAGTGATGGATCTTTTCAAACACTCACCTGTCGTGATTTTTCCAGGATGATTAACAGCAATCAAACAAACTATGAAATAACACCTAATGGATTTGCACACTACCAGAATGTCACAATTGCATATACTTTTATTCGCATTAATATATATATACATATATATATCTGAAGCTCGACAATAATATTTTAAGAACCAACAATACCGAGTTCGTTTTTTTATACTCTGTTGTCTTTCTATAGTTTACAAATTCAATATGTTTTATCGTACATTTAGTTATTTATTGTTTTGTTTACATTTTGTTGTAAATTGTTGTCGTTAATCTATTCAATTCACTGAAGTAGCTGGAAAAAAAATGGTAGATTTGTTATCAAATTAAACTAAATCTAAGAAATCTAGAATGTAAAATAACATATTATTTTTAAATTATAAATAGGATTAATGTTTAATATGCATAATCAGAAACTTTTATTGTTCATTTTAAGCGTTTGTTCCCATTTTTAACTTATAACATTTATCTAACTAGTTGCCGTGACTGAATTTTTAGATTATTATTTTATTAGAAACTTTAACAAACATATGCAGCTTTATGAAAAATTGTACTAATTGTATTTAACGAAATTTCACGTATAACTGAAAATGTTTAATATAAGAAAAGAAATCAAAGTAATATAAAATTCACTGGCGTCATTAGGGGAGGGGGCGCCAGGGGCAACCGCCCCTCCCTAACTAGAGGAGGAACTTCAATAGCAGGGCCCCTGCTGAATCAGGGGGACCAACGCGAGGTTAGTTTTCTTTGCCTCCTCCAAGCCTTTTGGAAATGACGCTCCTGAGAAGAATATACAAGCCAGTGGCACAGCGGAATGTCTGCAGACTTACAACGCTAGAGACCGGGTTTTGATACCCTTGGTGGGCAGAGCACAGATAGCCCATTGTGTAGCTTTGGGCTAAATTATAAACAAACAAAGACTATAAGAAAAGATCGTATGTTTTATTACAAAAATCAAGTATTTTAAAAAAGTACAAATATTAAATCTTCTGTATTTTGAACTTATTAACATTAAATTTGTACACTACCTCATGCGATCAATATAGGTGGCAAAACTAAACCAAGAATAACTTTCGTAAATATATTCAAGCCTTAGCATTCCCACATCTATTAGAGAAATGAGTTTTGTATTACCTGCTACATCAATTTTTCAGTAACATCTTTTAACTTATTTTAAACAGTTTTGTAACAAATATTACACCGCCTCTCCCAGTGGTTTAGCGATAAGGCTTACGACGTTAAAAATCGGGTTTTGATACCCGTTGTGAGTAAAGCACAGATATCCCATTGTGTAGCTTTGTGCTTAACAACGACCAAAACAATCAAACCGTTTTGCCCCCCAGTAGCACAGCGGTATGTCTGCGGACTTATAACGCTAGAAACCGGGTTTCGATACCCGTGGTGGGCAGAGCACAGATAGCCTATTGTGTAGCTTTGTGCTTAACAACGACCAAACGAACAATCAAACCGTTTTATATCCGTGTGTTTGAAAGTAATTTTAGCGCAGACAATTTTCGTTTTAGAAATGTTACAATCATGTGTCAACCAGTTGATTCATTTTTGGAAAAACAACTAAATAAATACAAGTTTGTTTGTATATAAGCACAATGGGCTATCTGTGCTCTGCCCGCCACGAGTATCGAAACCAGAATTCTAGCGTTGTAATTGCGCAGACATATCTCTGTGCCACTGGGGGGGGGGGGGAATAAATGCCAATGTCTCTGCTAAAATGATACACAATATCAACATAACTGAAATGCGTGTGGAAAGAGTGGTTGTGAAGAAGACATCTCTTTTTAAATTTTTTTTCTATACGTAGGTTTATGAGTTTGAGAAGTTTCTAGACTTTTCAAAGAGTCAAACAACCATGAGATTATCTTTCATGATGCAGAGAAAGTCCATCATGCAGTTACGCTGCAAAAAATTTCCCAATACAGCCTAGTTGGTTATATTTATACTGAAGAGAATTAAATGATAATGTGAGAACTGTTAGTTGTAATACCACATTATAAAGACAGCCATTTTGTCATTCTCTGGCCGTAAATTATGATCATCTCTTATCAGCTGGCCCCCGACGTGCCGGTCCGAGGTCTTAAATCTGCGGTTTATCTAGATGGCGCTTCGAGCACGTTGACTTATATCCTAATTTATTATGGCAAATAAGTTACTTTAGTATCCGGCACGAGACCATCTCTAAACCAAGCCACATCCAATGTAATGAATGTGTTTCATTGGAATGTCTTGTTTAGCATTCAAAGCACATACTTTTAAGTGTAAACATACATTATACAAAAAAAAGAGCAAATCGGTTGAAATTAAGACGTAAAAACCAAGAAATGACAGGTTTAGTATTCAAATATTTATCCATCATCAGTATGCAGTGATAAATATGACCTGATATGACAGGTAATCAAACAAAACAAAATCATAAAAGTATGCATGTATGCATATACATACATGGTTGACACAAAATATATTTGGATAAAAGGATATAGGTGGCGTGAGAGTCATACAGTCTACAGTTTTACAACTTGGAACAATGTATAAAAAATATGCAGAATAAGTTTGAAAAAACACTACCTTGCAGCGCCACCTGTGATTTTTACAAAATTAGTTTGAGTGAACGCGTACAGGTGGCGTGAGAGTCATACAGTCTACAGTTTTACAACTTGGAACAGTGTATAAAAAATGTGCAGAATAAGTTTGAAAAACACTACCTTGTAGCGCCACCTGTGATTTTTACAAAAGTAGTTTGAGGTGGCGTGAGAGTCATACAGCTACAGCTTGGACCGTGTGTATAAAAACATATGCAGAATAAGTTTATGGAAACTTCTCGGGGCACTCTCACCCCCCCCCCCCCTCCACAGCAAAATTCTCCGGGCTTTGGATTTATATATCCCCTGCCCCCCCTGAAGGACCCTTTGTCCCACAGGAGCCGTTTGGTTTGTGACTGCTTGAGACATCTTCAAATCTGCCATGTCAACACAATCTTCTTTAAGTTAACTAAAACCACAAAACTTTTAAGTACAGTTCACACAACCATAACGAGAGGGGGTGAAGAGAAGCTAGAGCTTCTGAGCATCCCCTTTAATCCCCCGAGATTTCACTTCGGATGATCTCACACTGAAATTCCTGTCACGTTTTGTTGTTGTTGTTGTTTAAAAAAAACACTACCTGGCAGCGCCACGTGTGTTTTTGTTTTTAAATAAGTTTGGATAAAAACATATAGGTGGCAGAAGAGTCATACAACATACAGCTTTACAACTTGTAACAGGTGTATTAAAATATATGCAGAATAAGTTAACGAAAACACTACCTTGAAGCGACACCAGTGTTTTGTTTCTGAATGTTTTAATACAAACACAGGAGAACTATGAATATAGTTAAAAATGGTGTGAATGTATGTTCAGTTATTTAATGTTGTAACCCTTTAGATGATACCATTTAGATTATTGTCATTTAACGGTATTATTTTGTTAGGCTTAAGAATTATTCCAGACTTCCAAACTGGTGTTGACTAATTAAAAAATATTTTCAAACATATATTTATATAAGATACGTCATATTTTTCTTCTAATCCGGAATAACTTCATGTGTGGATTTAATTTTTTTAAATATCAGCACTTTCTTTTAAAAAAGGAGAAAAGGTTTAATTTCATAAGGTCTCTAACAAACGAAATTTATTTGGAACTGCTTAATCATCAATGACAACATTATAAGTTAAGCCTTTAACCCAATACACTGACTTGTTCTGTATTTTATTAATTTAAAAAAAAATACATATTTTATCAGTTCAAAGCTGTTAGGTTATTCTGTAACAGGAGTAAGCATATATCGTCATTCAGCAAAAGGTTTTACAAAATCTTCTGTAGTTAGCTAACGCCCTATAATTCATAAACAAGGTGTAAGCAGTCGTAAACGTTTATAAATTCTTGCCACGAGCTAAGGTCACGTACAGTAGTAGAGTGCCACATCTTCATACATGTTTAACTTTTTACACACAGACAAACACATACAGTCTAAATGTATACTGCTTTTAAGCTTAATTATTACTAAAGACATTTACGGTAAAACAGCTGGTCGTCAGTTTTAAAGTTAAATCTTAAAAAAAACTCATGATGTACATA
>NW_013670176.1:14718-18151 GCF_000517525.1 Limulus polyphemus
GTATAGTGTTGTTATAGAGCGATTGTTGAAATTAAGTGTATCGTAAAGTTTTATTCGGAAAGAATAAGCCAGTTTTATTAAGTAAGGACTTGTGTCGCTAAAGTTTCGTTGGAACAAATTTACGGAAAATTAACTAACGAACGGAGACGTAACAATATTATACAAATGTGTAGGACTAGCTTCAATACCATAATAAATTATTTTTCTCTGTGCACATACAATAGCAAACAGTGAATGAGCTGAAGGAAATTTTGTCTTTCTGAAAATGGCTGTAAAATCCATTAATAACATACGTCACAATTAAATAAATTCCTAACACTTGTTAATACTCCAGCTACGTTTCATTTGATTTAAGCAGTGATAGTTTTATTCGAAATAAATAGTTCAGCTAACTGACAACTTATCATTTATATCTGTTTAGATACACTTTCCCAGAATTACGTTTTCATAACTTTACTGGTCACTTTATTGGTTATTTTAAGCCAAAATAGAACGATTTCAGTACTAATTCTAATGCTCGCTAACCCTAAAAAGTATCCAACAGTTTCAACCGAGGCTGATAAAGTTAATGTTTACGTTAGCTTCTTTTGAAAGAGATCGTTTTTATGAGGTTAACCTAAAAAATAAAACATTAAATTGTAATTTTATTTAGTTTTCAATAAAAGCGCTGTATGAGAAGTGAATGTATACAGTAACATATAATTTGTCATATAACAGTAAAAAAAAAATACAAATAATGTATGCATGTACTATTACATTTATATCTGGATTATATACATATGCAACAATTGTATACTTGCATTATCTAGTGTTTTTATGCTTTGGGAACTACTTTGACAACCTCAGAGGTTTTTCTTATATACGTTTATTACTTTTGCTTGACTGTTTGCTAACATATCGTACTTCAAACACCCACCTTAGATTCCATGCACGGGTTTCCAAGGAAACCAATTTATTGCTAGCTGAAGGGGCGTGCTATAGAAAAACTATTGCAGATTGCTTAAAGAGATATAGATGATAGTGTGTGTTTACATTTGTGGATTTTAATCTTGCTAGATTGTTATAGCTTTGCAGTTATTTGAAAAAATTTAAGGGAGGTTTTAAAATACTTGAGTGATTACGATATACTCTAATTAGTATGTACACGGGTAATGCATAAGTGTTTAATCTAATTGTTTATCTAAACAAGTCGTGGTATTCAAGAGTTAAAAACCTTCGCTTTTGACTGTATCGGTGAAACGTTAATGAGGTTTAGTAATCGAAACGGTAATCAAAAAATAGATTGATAAGGCATACATATAAGCTATTTCAATAGTTTTGTGTTAGTATGTTTTTATGTTTTCAAATTCTCGTATATTCTTAACTCAAAACTTGGATTACAATTTCACGAATTAAATATTTAAATTCTTTATATATATATATCGAGCAAACGCACCAGAAAAGGAAAACAACTCAGTACTGGGGGGTTTATAATAATTGTTTTGTTATGTTAAGCAGATCTCGTTCGATGAAGCTCATAGTGAGATGTTCAGAGACCAGTCATGTTCTGAGAACTTACATAGCTATTTACATTTCATAACCACCCAAATTGTCTAGGGACTGTGTGAATCAGATTATTTTGAGCTTCTCTCTAGGACTAACAGAGTACTTAGTGGTTGGTCCCTGCGTAGGCGAGTTGCAGTTTACAAAAGATATAAAAAAGGATTGTCTCCTTTGGGGCACGCCTGACATTTTACGATATTACATTTGGGAATTAGCTGCTGTCTGTTCTGTTTTTTAGAAATACTGCTCACATGGCTTGACTTTAGTAACTAAAACTTCTTGGTGGATCAGCAATATTAATATTTAATCAAGTGCCCAATACTTGTTATTATAATCACTGTTGAAGTTTTTGGTTTTGGAAAGAATATAGCAATGTTAGTTTTTTTTTCGGGGTAATCCCACTTCGAATCTTTATATTGTTCAAATTAAAAATGTTTTTCATTTTATTTAAGATAACATTCAAAAACCTTCAGAATCATAATATTGTTGCGTCAGCGAAGTCACATGACTAGTGTTTTTGGTTTTGGAAAGAATATAGAAATGTTAGTTTTTTTTTCGGGGTAATCCCACTTCGAATCTTTATATTGTTCAAATTAAAAATGTTTTTCATTTTATTTAAGATAACATTCAAAAACCTTCAGAATCATAATATTGTTGCGTCAGCGAAGTCACATGACTAGTGTCACGCCACGTTTCTAGAACTATCCTGTACCTTGGCAAATGCTCTAGCATTTACTAGATATAGGGTAGTCTGGTATATAAAAGAGGGTGACAACGTGATGGAATAATAATGTGTGTGTAGATAGTGAGTAATTGAACTGAAGTCAGAAGTATTGTTGACGTTCGTTGATATAGCATTTGTTATAGAGCGAGTGTTGAAAATAAGTGTATCGTAAAGTTGTATTCGGAAAGAATAAACCAGTTTTATTAAGTAAGGACTTGTGTCGCTAAAGTTTCGTCGGAAAGAAGTTACGGAAAATCAATTAACAAACGGAGACGTAACAATATTGAGTCTGTCGTTAATGTTTGTTTCGTGTTTTGTCACGTAGTCGTTTTATTAAATTATGTTTAAATTCTAAACTACAACATTCGTTTTACGCAGATGTTACATATATATATACTGTTTATTTAGTAGTGGGCATTTTGCGTATATGGCACTAAATAATGTAGGCATATATGTATTGATATATTATCACTATTGTACTTTTATTCTTGTATTATAGAGTTAGGTTTCAAATTATTTTAATTTAGTCTTAAAAGTACTGACTCAGTCAGTTTTTAAAACACGTTTTTCTGAACCATTTATAGACCGAACTGCTTGAAGGTCTACGAATTTATTAGTTAAGGGCTCCCTAATGACATGTTATTCAAACACAAAAATTGAAACAAAAATGTCGTTAATATTGCTATTAATAACATTAATAACTGCTGGAGTCTCTGTTTACTTTTACATAGAAAGAGGGTGGTTCGATTCTTCTCATTGAGTGTTGTAGCAGACAAAACAGCAAATTACTGAATAAGGTATATTCTGTTGACCCCGCCGGTAGCAGACGGTATGAAAACAATTCGGAACTTTGAGAATAATTGATTATGAGGTGGTACTCAGGTACATCGATATCTAGTTTAAAAATAATAAAATCTACGATAAACAGCAAATTATTGAATAAGGTATATTCTGTTGACCCCGCCGTAGCAGACGGTGTGAAATCAATTCGGAACTTTGAGAATAACTGATTATGAGGTGGTACTCAGGTACATCTGTGTCTAGTTAAAAATAATAAAATCTACGATAAACAGCAAATTCGAGAAGAATTATCGAAAGAATAAAATCAACAGGGAGAGTAAAAGGAATTAAATTGTCCACAAGTATTTAACAAACACTTATCTCTAC
>NW_013670176.1:19002-21918 GCF_000517525.1 Limulus polyphemus
GGCTGTGGCATTGTTTATTCAGCTGGAGAAAGTATGGTGGCTGTGTCATTGTTTAGTCAGCTGGAGAAAGTATAGTGGCTGTGGCATTGTTTATTCAGCTGGAGAAAGTATGGTGGCTGTGGCATTGTTTAGTCAGCTGGAGAAAGTATGGTGGCTGTGGCATTGTTTATTCAACTGGAGAAAGTATAGTGGCTGTGTCATTGTTTAGTCAGCTGGAGAAAGTATAGTGGCTGTGGCATTGTTTATTCAGCTGGAGAAAGTATAGTGGCTGTGGCATAGTTTATTCAGCTGGAGAAAGTATAGTGGCTGTAGCATTGTTTATTAAGATACTTTCTCCAGGAAGAAAGTATAGTGGCTGTGGTATTGTTTATTCAGCTGAAGAAAGTCTAGTGGCTGTGGCATTGTTTAGTCAGCTGTCAGCTGGAGAAAGGATAGTGGCTGTGGCATTGTTTATTCAGCTGGAGAAAGTATAGTGGCTTTGGCATAGTTTATTCAGCTGAAGAAAGTATAGTGGCTGTGGCATTGTTTATTCAGTTGGAGAAAGTATAGTGGCTGTGGTATTGTTTATTCAGCTGAAGAAAGTCTAGTGGCTGTGGCATTGCTTATTCAGCTGAAGAAAGTATAGTGGCTGTGGCATTGTTTAGTCAGCTGGAGAAAGGATAGTGGCTGTGGCATTGTTTAGTCAGCTGAAGAAAGTATAGTGGCTGTGGCATTGTTTATTCAGCTGAAGAAAATATGGTGGCTGTGGCATTGTTTATTCAGCTGAAGAAAGTATGGTGGCTGTGGCATACTTTATTCAGCTGGAGAAAGTATAGTGGCTGTGGCATTGTTTAGTCAGCTGGAGAGAGAATTATGGTATGTTTAGTAAGATACAAGTTCCTACTGTGATATCCCACAATCTTAAATAGCATTATCGCCAGATAGCGTATTGTTTCTATTTTTTCCAAAATGGCGTATTCAGTCACTGCGCGTGTCTCAATAAAATTGAACATGGTATTACTTTCTTTCGTGTTCGATAACCTGAATGGATATGTCATCTTTTCATAAGTGTTGCTTATTCTTTGTTTTTCCAGAGTTTTGTAACATAAATAATGATGAAGCACTGTTGCTATGGTGACTCGAGAGACGTACACTTGGCGTCGATAAATAGCGTGTATGTTATAAAATTTAGTCTGAGAAATGTCAGCGATGGATTTGATCATCCATCCTCACGAGTTGTGTGACAAGTGCTTTACTTTCTGTTCATACCATTTTATAGTGTTAATTCCAATAAAAATATATTACACTCCAGTGACACAACGGTATGTCTGCGGAGTTCCAACGCTAAAAACCGGGTTTCGATACCCGTGATGGACAGAGCACAGATAGCCCATTGTATAGCTTTGTGCATAACTTAAAACAAATAAAGTTAAAACAAACAAAACTATCTTCGTTCCTTGTAGTTAAAATTCAGGCATTCACATGTAATAAAAAGACTTATATAGCATTATTATTTGCACTATAACTCTGAATTGTCTCGATGTAGAAAGTAACATCTTCTAATACCTAACAAACAACAACTTACATATAAAATTACTGTGAACTTAAAAAAAAATCAGGTATCATATAAATTTGTTCTCGATAAAGTTAGGCCTAGTAAATTGTTATTAATAAAGTAAGAAACCTGCATATTACTGCTATATCATATTTAATTTGTTCTCGATAAAGTTAGGCCTAGTAAACTGTTATCAATAAAGCAAGAAACCCGCATATTACTGCTATATCGTATAAATTTGTTCTCGATAAAGTTAGGCCTAGTAAACTGTTATCAATAAAGCAAGAAACCCGCATATTACTGCTATATCATATACATTTATTCTCGATAAAGTTAGTCCTAGTAAACTGTTATCAATAAAGCAAGAAACCCGCATATTACTGCTATGGGAATGTGTAGCCATATTCAATTATATTGTTAGACAAAACCGAGTATACTCAGTTAATCATCAAACAGTAGGTCTTCCGAATGATCAGCGGAATACGCCTGAACAAAAATATATTATTTTACTAGTTATGAAAGAGTAAAATATATTAGTTTTCCAACTGCGACAGTAAAAGGATGCAATCCTTTTTCAAAATCATAGAGATTGTGTACGATGATTCGTGTGTATTTTAAGTAAAGTTAGGGTAATTTTCTCTCATATCACCCAAATGTACGTGATGCAATATTTTATCAAAAAACATTTGTGTAAAAGATATATATTTTAAATACAATAGCACCAAACTCATAAATAAATTGATTATATATATATATATACGTTTTAGTAAGATAATGGTGACTAAAGTATAAAACACTAGGGATAGGAAAACTTCATTAATGAATATTTGAAAATCAAGGTTATGAGCACAGAGTTTCTCTCTCACATGAATTATTTCCCGGAAAAAAATATCAATCAAATTCAAATAAGTCTTACTGACTTGAAAGTTGACTTCGTATTGGTCTAGCAACTGATTTGCAATCAGTCTGCAAAGAACAGAACATTTCTTGATCTAGTAACTGATGTGGAATCAGTCTGTAAAGAACAGAACATTTTTTGATCTAGTAACTGATGTGGAATCAGTCTGTAAAGAACAGAACATATTTTGACCTAGCAACTAATCTTGAATCAGTCTGTAAAGAACAGAACATATTTTGACCTAGCAACTAATCTTGAATCAGTCTGTAAAGAACAGAACATATTTTGACCTAGCAACTAATCTTGAATCAGTCCTGTAAAGAACAGAACATATTTTTGACTTAGCAACTAATCTTGAATCAGTCTGTAAAGAACAGAACATGTACTTATGTATTATATTAGGTCGTCAATAAATTAATATCGCGTTTCATTACCCTCCCCCCTAAAAAAAAAACGTACATCACGTATAATAGTTAAACGAACC
>NW_013670176.1:22827-24698 GCF_000517525.1 Limulus polyphemus
ATGTCCACTGGAACTATGTCAATGTTCAGTGCAGAAACTCTCCCTTACGACGACAGCGGGTTAATATCCAGCATTGAAGATATATTAGAATTATCTATTATCAACTAAAAATAGGAACATATTAATTACACTGACGACTGGTGCTAATTTTGGAATGTAAGTGTGGTTGTTGTGAGATAGCCTTAGTACATGTAGTTTCCTCAATAGTTTGGGGCTAAGATGAAAATACTGTACTAATTACATTTTAATACTTTTCAGTGCTTTTCTGTTGTTGTTTTTTTAACAGGTTTATGGTTAGAATTAATAATATTTGTCGTAAGATATTATGTTAGGTCTATTATATTTTTAACACTACATTCTTTATCTAGTCCCTTATGGATTTTCAAGAATGAAAAGAGTGTTCGTGGTTATAATCTTTCATTTTCTTGTCGTACTCCTGAACAGGATTTAACAAATTGCGTTCTAGCTTCTTCCTTTTCTTTCTCGTGTTTGTGTTCTAAGTTTTGTTCTAGTTTTTTTTTTCAGTACCTCTTTAGTTTTGCGGTCAATTTCTTGATCTCGACCGTCTCGTTCTCATATTTTCAGTTCGATTCACTCTTGGTCAAGTTCTACTAACACCGCTTAAAATTTCTGAGAAATCCTTCCATTTCTTTATAACGACCTTCTAAATTTTTTATGGTTATTCTTCTTTCTTTTTCTAAGCCGTTTCGCTGCGTTGCGCCATAAGGCTTACGGTAAGATATTTGTTTGTATGTGGGTATTATGGCCATTTCCCTGCGTTTTGCTATAAAGTTTACGGTTAGTTATTTGTTTATATGTGGGTATTATGGCCGTTTCGCTGCGTTGTGCTATAAGGCTTACGGTAAGTTATTTGTTTAGATGTGGTTATTATGGCCGTTTCGCTGCGTTGTGCTATAAGGTTTGCGGTAAGATCTTTGTTTATATGTGGTTATTATGGCCGTTTCGCTGCGTTGTGCTATAAGGTTTACGGTAAGATCTTTGTTTATATGTGGGTATTATGGCCGTTTCGCTGCGTTGTGCTATAAGGTTTACGGTAATTTATTTGTTTATATGTGGGCATTATGCCATAGAATCTACAGCATATACTAACCTTCTTTCGAGTTTTCTAGCAATTATATTAATATGTTGTGTAGATCACGTGACAAAGTCATGTGACTACCGCGCACGTTATCAGCAGGATAACGCGTTTTCACATATGTTTTGGGATAAACCCTGAAACTTCTCCGACAGTTGTATGTTGCTGTTTAGCCCTGGTAAACTTAAGAAATAACAGGATTAACTATGTTTTCACTTGTACAAGGGGTTTCATCCCTATCATCCCAGGAAAAATTCAAACCAATAAATGTCGAAGAAGTCCCAAGATTTATCTCAAATATGTTTTGAATTCTGGATGCCTGTTAACTTAGCACTGCACGAACGTACATCGAGATGAAAAAATATTATTAAAAGTAGCAGGCCTAAAAATGTTAAACGGACGATCCATGAGAGCTACTAAAAGATGAATGACTATGACGTCAAAAAACAAAGGATTCTACCGTGAAAGCATAAACAACCAGTTTTAATGGTTTGAAACTACGTAGCAAAGACAGTAACAATAGACCAAAATATCAAAATAAATTATTCCAAACAGGAAATAAAGACTACTGTCGTGATGAAAAGGTTACTATCAATTCTTCGAGTCATTATTGGAAGATATCCAAATTAACTGTTGTCGTTTTTGTGACATTTTTCAGATCTACAACCATCTTAAGCTTTGAAAAAAATCTCAGTCTTGGTGATTCTGTTGGTTATTTTAAGTTTGTTTGTTTGTTTTGAATTTCGCGCAAAGCTGCACGAGGGCTCTCTGCGCT
>NW_013670176.1:25547-32405 GCF_000517525.1 Limulus polyphemus
GATTTGTTGTTGTTTGTAGTTAAGCACAAAGCTACACCAAGGGGATATCTGTGCTCTGCCCACCACGGGTATCGAAATCCGGCTTCTAGCGGTATAAGTCCGCAGACATGCCGCTGTGCCACTGGGAGGCGTATAGATTTGACAAGTAAAAAAGCGTGTTATTGTTGTTTAAACCTATATATCTTGTGGTTGTTACAGTCTCGTTAAAGTTATGTAAAATATAAAGGAAAATAAAACTGTTTTTCACTTAGTGAGAAAAACAGGGCAAGAAATGTGGCTTTTGCGATATGATAAATGAGGCCATTACGTTTCAAGTTGGAGCAGACACTACATCTCTACTCCGATCTTCCTCTAATTCACTTTTCCTGGCGCCACGTTGTCTGGAATATTCTGGAAAGGCAGCACTTTTGTTGCCATACTGTGTATTGATGGTTATAGGTCAACTCCTGACAAATTTTCCTGCGATTCCTAGTATGGTCATTAAGACATGGCGAAACAGATAACCACAGTATTTTTTTATGGTTTTATTAATATAAATTAAATGCGGTTATCCCACCTCCCCCCAAAAAAAGAAAGGTATTTGGTGCATCTAACATATAAGCAATTATTGTTTAATATCAAATTTTACTAAGAATTAAAGGATAAAACATCAATTTTTTTTTTCAGTTTTAATATTAAGCAAAAATCTGAACAAAGGCTATCTGCGCTGTGCCAAACATATGGATCGAACCCTGATTTTATCATTATACGCCCTCAAGCTTACAACTTAACCACCTGGGATGCTATTTATTGACACTTATTTGCACAAAGCTCATTCTGACAACACGCATTTTCTCAGCTGGCAAGATTGTGGTTGTTATTTACAAAACAAGATTTCAGTCGCAAGATAAAATTAAAAAAAATAATTATTATTACTAAAAGTTCTTGCAAAATAAACGAGATTGAGATGTTTTATTGTTACAGTTGAAATAACTGACAATTCCACCCTTCTATTGTTATTTTATAATACATATTGGGATATTTTTTTCTAAATTTTGCTGTAGATGTTCTGCATATAACATTCTCCTTAACATGATGTTGAAACGCCATAAAACACGTGCTGACCTTTTTACTTAGGTAAAGTTGACAATGCAATGGATACTTGTAACAATTTGCCTCTTCAGAGGTCGTACGAATACTTGTATAAATTGATATGAGAAGAAGTTTCTCCATTTGTCTCATTTGAAAGTTGGTATAAGATAACTTTGTCCTCTGCTGCAAACGCTTGGAAAGCTTCTCCAGTCCCAGAAACCAGTTTGGAAACCTTCTCCAGTCCAAGAAACCAGTTTGGAAATCTTCTCCAGTCCAAGAAACCAGTTTGGAAAGCTTCTCCAGTCCTAGAAGTCAGTTTGGATAGCTTCTTCAGTCCCAGAAACAAGTTTGGAAATCCTCCCTAGTCTCAAAACTCAGTTTGGAAAACTTCTCCAATCCTAGAAACCATTTTGGAAAGCCTCTCCAGCCCTAGAAACCAGTTTGGAAAGCTTCTCCAGTCCCAGAATCCAGTTTAAGTACAAACAGTTAGAAATCGACGATGATAATAAACATAAAGGCCATTTTATTGAAAACAACATTTTATTTGTTTGCTCACTTGTTTCTGTTATTCCTTTGCTGTTCGTGTTCGATTGATTCTCTGCATAACATTTCTGGAACCTTCTTGACTTTGGAAACTTTGGGCAACCTATTGGATTTCAATATTTCTGAATCTCACATTATTACTAATCTTATTAACATAGATTTTAGTTTTTCCGAGAAACTTTGTCAAAATTTGATGCTAGCGATAGTTCATCAACGCGATATACATAATCTAATTTGGAAGGGTGTACAACACAAAACAACCATGTTTTATGTAATTCATTCGTGTAACTTAAGACTTGTTTTTGTGTATACAACCGAAATAAAATTTAAAAATAGGAAAAAGAAGTTTTGTATTCAGTAAGTTTAATGAGTTATAAACATTTCTCGCGAAGAGTTTTATATAAAGTTATAAAACATGGTTTATATGGTGTGTTCGTTAACTAAAAACGACGAACAATAGACTTCCGATCCCAGGTAAACATTTATTCATGTCTTGATTATCATTTAGATGTATAACAGTAGAAAATCAAAGCGTTGTTTCCTTTAAACACTTCACTGTTTCCCATTACTCCAGTTCGTAGTTACATAACGTGACCGAGCAGGTTTCTCATACAACATATATTGAAGCCTTATGAAATATAAATATTATCATGTAGAGCTAACTTCGCCATAAGGGATAACAGCAGCATACGATACAGATTTACGAGAAGCAGGGCGAAGCTGAGTAGGTACGTTAGTCCCATCTAGATAGCTACTTCCGATCAATATTCTATAAAATATGCATAAAGCTAGATACGTTGATAATACTGAAAATTAACTATGTATCCTGAATACAGATGAGAATGCTGTAAGGTACTCGTGTAAGTATAAAAGTATCCTCATTTATCTACCGAGATAACTAGTTATCTATTTATCTGATAAATTGCTTCTATTCCGGAAATGCATCACTGATCACTAAACCAGATTTACGACAAATAAAAAACAACAAAAAGATAATGAAGAACTGCGCATGTTTAATAACTGACAGAAACAATACAATTTATTTAAACAACGCCTTAAAAATACAAATGTTTCATACGCTAAGTCTTGTCTACAGGATCATTTCACTGTCTTATTTTTATCTCAGAACGTTTTCTTTTTATTGTCTTTATATTCGAAGTAACGTGCTTTAAACTTATCACCACTGTTGCACGCACACATTTCTAATTTAACAACTGAACTTGGAGACATCAAAAGTAGTCCCACGAAGTGTGTATGGTGTTTTTAGTTACATTCTACTCACTGCAGTGATTCTATATTTACATAGGATTTGAAGATTATGTAACATTCATGCTTCTAGTGTATTCTTCTACATTATTCCTCTCACAAATTGAATATTATTTATTTTAAGTAGTTAAACAGTTTATACATAAATGCCACATTCTAAGCTGCACGTTCATTGGATAAAGAAATAACAGGTAAGACGGTCCCCTTCGGTAAAATGGTCATCCCAATATATATCATCGGTTATAACGTGCTGCCAACTAGAGTGGATTATATGTAAATATTGTTAACGTGGCCCCGTGCATAAATAAATATACTGGCGGATGTTCGCGAATGTGAATAATCAAAGCACGACTTCAGTTTGTTGTTGTTTTACCTAAAGTAATTACTTTGAAGTTGTTATAGTTATAAAGTAGATATTTCAGGGAATTTTACTTTGTTGATTTCAAACAATGAGGAATTATAAACAGCCAAATATGTCATAAAAGAAATGCAGTTTAATCTCACTGATTTGTCATAACATGTGATTGCGTTATGATGAACAGCTGAGGGTAAGACGGACCCTGGGTCGATTTACCCAACACTTGTACTCCTATTCTTTTGCATCATTGTCTTAGACAATGCAAAACATGTGCCTAGCGTACAGCCATCCTAATCTCTGCCGGAAACATTTAAATGATAACTTAAGTTACTTAACTGTAGCTTTTATTATGAATTAGATATAGTCATTGCACATCTTGGTGGTCCGTTTGATTTTGTTCTTTAGGTAAAATGACCCCAATCACAAAAAAGTGCATTTTTTTCGATGTGCAAAAAATCATAATGTTCAGTCTTTGTTTCTGTAAGAAATGATCTTTATGATAAACAAGTGTTAATTTAAAAACTTACTGCGTTTTCGTGAAATTCATCTGAATTGGGGCCCTGCATTGCCAGGTGGTTAGGGCGCTTGACTCGTAAGGCTCGAATCCCCGTCCCATCAAACATGCTCTCTCTCTCTTTCAGCTGTGGGGGCGTTAAAGCGTGACGGTCAATCCCACTATTCGTTCGTTCGTAAAAGAGTAGCCCAAGAGTTGACGGTGGGTGGTGATCACTAGCTGCCTTCCCTCTAGTCTTACACTGTTGAATTAGGGACGACTAACGCAGATAGCCCTTGTGTAGCTTTGCGCGAAATTCGGAAAAACAAATATCTCAATTGGTAGGAACCGTGTTCAAATTCAAGATAGCTGTCTTACTCTATCTTCCCCTACTTTAACAGTAAAGGACCAATTGATGTCAATTAAAGAGTTAAAAACAAGGTGTTAAGGGTTAGAAATATAATTTATAAAAGTCGTAACTAAAACTTATATTTTCAAGATACCAATCATGCATATCGTAACGCTTCAAATACCTTTGCCAAGACGAAATGCCCCCAGTGGCACAGCGGAATGTCTGCGGACTTACAACGCTAGAAACCGGGGTTTCGATACCCGTGGTGGGCAGAGCACAGGTAGCCCATTGTACAGCTTTGTGCTTAATTACAAACAAACAAACAAGAAAAAACCTTCGCAGATTGATTTTGCGTTAGTGCTTCAGTTGAGATTTTTATTTAGTTTCTTTAACAGAAAAACATTTAAGGGCCTATTTTCAAATTATGATTCACCACTAAATCATAAACTTCATCTGTAATATTTCTTACCCTTGATCCAAAATATACAACCTCATTACAAAATTGCTAACTTTGATAAGAATTAAAAACTGCGTGAAAACAAAAATGTACTAGCGTGTACGTACACTATAATTTAAAATTTAATTTGATAACCGATATATGAAATATAAGGTTGAAAGTCCAAACTCTCCTAAATAACGGAGTAATACATACAGGTAGTCCTTTGAAGTTTAACGTTATAATCAAGGAAAGATAACGTATAACATTACTGTTGATTAAAAGAAAGAAAACCTGCCGTTAACTTTATAAAACCTCCTCCCTTTTTATTCGATAATCTTATTTCAGTTAATACAAACTACTTTGAAGGAAACCAGCATAACGATAAAGACTTGTACTTTAACGTATAACAGCATGAATCTAAAATTTATTAAAATGTGTTCGTACAAGAGTGTGCGCGGATATTACTCTAAGTGAAGTAAAATCTGACATGTAAACTGTATGTTCAGTATCATTATACTTACTACAGTGACATTTAAAAGGTCATTTGTGTACCTGAAGTCTAACTGTGACCCGAAAGTAATTTTTGCACTTTGTTATTTTGTGTTTATTTCTTTTAGCACAAATCTGTCTTCGTAAAAGAAACAATAAATGTCTTTCGTAACAATTTCGAAGAACAGTTCTCTTTGTTTTAATAAACATGGTCCTCATTTAGTCAGACAGTAAATGAAATTCCTTGGATTGGAAACTAAGTTCGTTTTGAACAAATTAGAAAAATGTCCAATACATTTTGTGTAGTAAATGGGCTATTTGACATCAAAATACTTTTCATTTGTTTAAGAGATTTAACACAGGACGGAAAGGAATTAAAGTCGTGGTTGTTATTTATCTCTTTACTGTTCGAGTGTAAATGTTTTCCTTTGATTGATGAAACCTACTCCCATCTCACCGTATTTTTAGCAAACTTTACTATCAAGAAAACGAAGCTCATTTTATATAATTACAATAACTTTATTTTTTGAACTGAACTCAAGAGAAAGCCCCCTAAAAATATATATATAAAAAAATTGGAGTCTAGCAAGAGAGAAACAAGTTCCACACGAAAGAGAGATGGAGTAACGAATTGATGCCCTGATAGGAGTTGACGAGTGGCTAAAACTAGTCTTAGCGAGGATCTATGTGCCATGTTTCGTTGCCATCTACAACATGACAAGCTGGGAATGGTGAATATATCGTTGCTAGAAAGACATCTATTAAAAGTAGAACACAGGGATGGGTGTAGTGAGCAGCCGTGAAACCCAGCCTTGTTACCTCCCTGGAGAGTTTCTTCGTTATAGTCTGATAATCGTGCATTGTTCTTGAAAGAGTGTAATGTTGTCGTGTGAAAAAGTCTGGAAATAGAATACAATTTTTAAAGTAGTGAAAATGACGGTTAAACTTATTATTGTACTTAGAATACATTGTTGCTGTTATGTTGCGCGTGTGCTTGAAATAGTGTTGTATGCTTTTCGTTCTACGTTTGGCTTATTGTTCATTGTCAGTAGCGGCATAGTATATGAGATTATATAATATAGGCTTAAAAGTGTTAATTTCAGTACCGCCTTATCATTTCTCCAAAGAAATGCATATATTTTTGAACTCAGCACGTGAAACTCTATTCAAATTACGATTATTCAAATAAAAAGTTAACAGTTTATCAAACCGAAAAGCGCCAAATTTTTAAAGTAACTGGTTGAATAACATTTATCAATTGTATTTAGATTTTTTTTTTCTCCTTTTCCTACAACATATAAAAAGGGAGACAGAAATGAATTACCAGAAAACCTTATCGGAGATTAATCACGAGGCAAACAAACAAATTCAAAAATAAAATCAATAAAAACTCAGGTTCGGTAAAGTAGTCATTTGTTACGATGATTATTGTCTACAGAAACAAATAACAAAACATTTGACATTTTCAACCCCACCCTGCTTAGCATTCAAGATAACAAAGCGTAATAACAAAATAGGAGAAAGTAATAAATAATCCTTACTCTCCAAATTGATTTTTAAATCACGTTCGAGATGTAAATTCCTTTAAAAATGTATAATTAAGTTTAATTTAGACTTAAGAGAAACGTTTCCTTCATTTTATGGGCAAACATGCTCGCCCTTTCAGCTGTGGTGGCGTTATAATGTGACGGTCAATCCCACTATTCGTTGGTAAAAGAGTAGCCCAAGAGTTGGCGGTGGGAGGTGATGACTAGCTGCCTTCCCTCTAGTCTTACACTGCTAAATTAGGGACGGCTAGCGCAGATAGCCCTCGTGTAGCTTTGCGCGAAAATTCCAAAACAAACAAG
>NW_013670176.1:32644-41916 GCF_000517525.1 Limulus polyphemus
GAAACCGAGCCCTGGACCTTAGTATTGTAAGTCCATAATCTTATCGCTGGCCCGTCGTGAGTTGGAACGTGAAGTTTGTTAGAAAACAAGATAATATCTGCAAATGTTTTTATTTTTCCGTTACACACACACACACACACACACACAAGCATCTCAGATGTTAACTTTTTTTATATATGTATAATAGTGTTTGACCTATTAGTTTTCAATATTTCGCCGGCTTTCGGCATTTAAACCGCGAGTCTGTAACTTTTAAAGTATTATACTGCAGATATAAACAGCGTTTTCCTGGAATCTTTCGTCTCTTATTGTCGAACCCAACTTATGAGTTCTGGTATTGAACGATAAGCACATTGGGCAGTGACTTCTGGAAGACAAAAGATATATCTCGAATGTTATTTTTTGCACACCTCTGATTTCAATCCTCAATGGAAAAATTAAGAGGAATCTCGGGAAAAAATATGATTAATTTTTTCTATACCAATTTGTAGGCATATTTGTTTGAACTATTCGCGGAGTTTCGGCGTTTAAACTAAAACTATTGGCTTGTTTTTTTCATAGTAAGATTAAGTAAACAAAAATCATATCATTATGCATTATTTAATTCCAATGAAAAGCAGAATAAACGAACAGTCTGTTTACTTTTGTGCTAAGAAACGATTGATAACTAATCTACGTTTTGTGGTTTTAAAAAAGTAATTAAAGAATAGAGCAACCAGTTTTCGTAGATAACTTGTTTGAAGTTTGCATTTCTATCGGCATTGATAAAAACGAATCGTCCATAAAGAAACCTTTTAAGAAAATCCTTGGTGTTT
Source organism: Limulus polyphemus (assembly GCF_000517525.1). NCBI lineage: Eukaryota > Metazoa > Arthropoda > Merostomata > Xiphosura > Limulidae > Limulus > Limulus polyphemus. The sequence continues at coordinate 33,460 of NW_013670176.1, forward strand.
CAAAGCGTTTTTAACTTCTTGTGACTGGTAATGAAGTAATGTAACTGCTTACTTGAAGGTCTTCATTATAAAGTTATAAATGTACTATACAAGTCTCGTTCTAGCGCCATCTATGGAGAAACTTTCGAAACAAAAAATATATTATATATTTAGACTTAGCACTCCTGAGGATGACATGTTGAAATATGTAGAGTGGTTAACTAGGCAGGTGCCGAGCCGTTTCTTTTCGTAATAAGAGAGAAATGCATCAGCTAAAGTTCGACCCATGTATTTGTTCATACAAGGTGTTGTTGAACAGGAAAAGTGAATTCTTGGTAGTAAGATCCAGCATGGTCTTAATTTGATTTTCAGAAAAGAAACGGCTTGGCACCTGCCCAGTTGACTTTAGGCCTATTCTGTACAGAAGGTTTGTAGAGTGGTTGTTTTTGAAACCGTTTAAACAGTCTCAGAATGAAGATTTCAATTGTGTAAGTTAAAACGTTGATTGTTTAAATTGTTTTAATTTTTTAGATATGATAGAAATCTTTTTTTCCAAAACATACATGCATTTTATGAAAGTTTTTCCTTTTTAGCTTTCACAAATACGTCAGAAGAAATCAAGTTCACGATAAATTAAATACTATGAAAATTAAATTATATATTTATTTATACCGATATTGATTGCTGGATAATGATTATTGCGCCATCTACATTCAAAACTTTTGTGAATGACCTACTTAACAAAATTTTAATATTTTGAAAACTTGATAAAACACGGTAAAAAATATTCTAGTATTGAGAAGAAAACACGTTCTTAGAAAATCTGGCAACTAACAGAAATACATTTATAAATAAATTTATGAATACTATAACGTTGCAAATCGGGTTTCGATACCCGTAGAGCTAGTTCTTTGTGTTTAACAACGAACAAAACTCGTAAATAAAATATAAACTATTGAATAATTTTTTGTGCATTTAAAATATTTTATAAGGTTCTTAAAGTTACATAGGAAAGTCGTTCTTAGGTTTGGAGATATATAGCTTATTCTGACTATTTTTGTGCAGTTCTGTAATAAAGATAAGACAAAAGAAGACGCAAAAATTTTTTCTTCATTGAGTTAGCTTACTTCTTGCTATGAAGCTTATCGGATCCAACGATTACAAATAGTTAGGTATTATAAAGTTGATTTGTGTTCTAGAGTTTATAACTGGTTCCACAAATTAACTATTCATAATCAAACACTTAATTTTTTATTATTGTTTATTTTTGCTCAAAGCTACTCAGTGTGCTGTCAACCCTGTGTCCACTGTGGAACTCGAGCCCAGAATTCTACTGTTATAAGTCATCAAGCTTACCGCTTAGCCACTGAAGGACTTTATTATTGCCGTTTTTATTAATAAATGTGAAGTCCTGCATGATGAATGCGACAGTTTAAATATAAAACAAAGTTCACTTTCATCTCTACACCTTTACTTATAGTTTCTGGTTTAACATCTCACGTTAATAATTTATTAAAAATTATATTTATATGACCTTGATAGCTTTTTTGCTATAATTCTAGCCATTACAGCGGGTATTCTTTTCTGTCTCAGACAGACACACACTTCAGGACTTAAGTTAATGAAATGTAAGGTTCGATCCCGGTGGTCAACACTGCATATAAGCGGTAGTGGCACTTTACATAAAAGACAAACAGCTTCGACTTTAAAAACACACAATGCTGCAGGATTAGCTATCTATACAGTGTTCGCTGCATGGATCGAACTCTGAATTTTTATTATATTATAAGCACACTAATAAAGAAGGTTAACAAAAGCTGAATTAAATAAATAATAGATATTTAAAAGGTTTACTAGTTCCTTTAAATATGGAGCTTACAAGTATTTATATTGTTGCGTGTTTTGATTTGTTTGTAAATGCATGAACAAAACAAGAAAGGGGAAAGATGTGATACAGTATGGTACCATGCGTCTGCTACCCACTTATTTAATGCATAAATGTTCCATGCCTCCCCCCAGTGGCACAGCACCCTTAAACTTATCACACGTGTAAGCCAAATATCTAAACTTAACAAAAATATATTTCCTAACAGGAGAGAACCTGGTTTTAAGTACCAAAATACAATGCATAAAACCAGGTTGCTCACGATACCACCTCGTACAAGTACACGTAACCTGGAACATTACACAATTCACTGACAGAAAAGATAGCAGTCTATTTAGGAACATCACACTTAATGACCAATAAGTGAACCCTAGCCCCGTGCTCAATAAGAGTAAGGAGAATTTGAGTTGTTTACTTAAGTGACTTCCTGAGTCACTATTATACAATAAATTTGAAACATTTGTTTCTGTTGTTTGTTATTAAGCTATCTGTGCTCTGCCCATCACGGGTATCGAAACCCGATTTCTAGTGGTCTACATACTTTTTTCTAGAGTTATAACATTTTTAATTCAAGAGCTTTCAGATTTCTCTAACGTTTATTTACTATCACTGTAATTATCAGAAGTTGTTTTAATTTTGTAGTTTAACTGTCTTTTTTTTTTTTATCTTATAAGTGGGGGACTTGCAAAGGACTGGCGAGAGAGGGGGAGAACCAATAAAGGTTTCTTTCTCACATCTCTCTCTCTCAACAGCATATAGCCATCCTTAAGTTTCATGTTAAGTGTATTGTGTCTGTACTTTAATTGTGTTTGATTATTAAACATCGTGGTTTTAAATTTTTAGGTTTACTGCATCTTTGACGAATTCAGTCAGTGTTCAGGGTGAACACAGACCCATATTTCATGGACCGAAATATATCATGTGAGTATCATCATTATGCCTTGCTGGTCTGGAAGACTCTTGACTACCAGACCAATGGGCTCCAGAAAGTATTGGAACAATTAGACTACTTGAAGCAACCATGACCTTTCTCTGTCACCAAGGGAAATAACCATTAAAAGTTGCATCATAGGTACTCAAGAAAACCCAGCAAGCCACCCATCAACTTCATGATCATAAAGAAGGAACGAGGATGAGGACACAATTCTCACTATTGTTGTCAAAAGCTGTCAGTGCTTCTCCTAGTCCTTGCCACATTCTCAGATCAAATACTCACATCAACTGCAGCTTCCTCCTCTCCCTCTTACTTGAGAGTCAAACAAACATGCCCACAATGGGATACACAATAATAAATCCTATGATCATGGCACCATCTAGGTACACTCATTTTCGCCAGATACTTAAAAGTATTCACAATAATGCAGATTCAGGACTTTTAAGCAAAGAATAAATTGAACATAGATAGTGTAGTGTGTTTTACCTACTGGGCAGCTTAGAGCTTCCCAATCTTTCTTACTGGCTGCTAATATAAGAAGCATTCTTCAAGTCCATACAAGAAATGACAGAATTATTTCTCTTATGTGTAATGAACAATGACAAGAAAAATTATTTTTTGCATACACACAGGATAAAGCCAAGAGAAATTTCCAAATTATAAAAAGGGGTTCAAATGTGGTATACCATAGTCCTACATTGCCAACTCTCCCAAAAAATACAAACAGAGAAACAAAACACTCTAACTCATAACAATTTGTACTAGTAGTTGTGTCACCACTTGAGATGGGCTCACCTGCTCAAGAAATTGAACACATTTAACAAAGTAAAAGGATTACCACATTTATGACTTTCCAATATCCTGTTAATGAGAATTTCATAACTACATGCAAAACATACTACCTGAATATATTTGAATAATGATATATTCCGCACTAATTATGGAAGGGTTACATTCATAGCTGTACCAGTTATAACACACAAGTTATGAAGGTTTGCTATATGCTATCCCCATCTACTAGAATTGTGAATGTTAAGTTCAAATTTGCAAAGCATATCATTCAAATGTAAAAAGCAATTATAATAAAATTGTTCACAAAAATTAAAGTTAACCTAAAATTTTCTTGGCTTATTTCCAATTGGAAACTGAATAACTGTGGAGGATATTGTGTTAATTAAATGATTTCATTTATGTCACACAGGCCTAGCAAACTTTTTTAATACAAACTTAGAACACCGGATTTTATACCAAAACACCTTTTATTTATAAGAAGGAGGTACACATAGCAGAGATGGAAGGACAGGTGTACATATTTCAGGACGTAATTATAAAAAAATTCCAATGGAATCATCTCTTTCCTGATGTTTCTAACATCAAAACATTGTAATGAAATGTTTGTAAAAATAAGAAAATTTAAAGTATCACAAGATGATCATTCTGTTTCATAGGTTATTACAAAATCAAACAATACTGTTTTCAGTCACTTGACAGTTTTCTCTGATGCTACTAAAACGATAATTGTCTATTTGATGTTTACGAAACACATCTTTTGCTTTGGTCCTTTAGTACAAAAATTCAGAAACTTTCCCTTATGTATTGCCAATACAAGTTAATCATCTTAAAACTAACAATCAAAAGCTAATATTCTTGGCATGGTATGATTTGAAGTCCCTAGTCAGAAAATCATTTAGTAATATAGTTGTTTATAAATAAAAGAAATCCACGTTTTATCATCAATATAGAAATCTTCTAAAATATGGTTTAAGACATGGATAAGAAAATATAAATTATACAATTCTTTGTCACGGACATTTGAATTATGTATAATTACCTCTTACCAGATTTGATAATATTTTTTTTAGGTGATTTACTTCATGTTATAAATAACCCTAGCTATCGAGTTCTGGATTTAAGTTTGCTATTTCATTGAATTTAAGTATAAATCTTAAAATTTAGCCTTAATTTAGCTGTCATGAACATTTTTGGATATGAAGTCCACGTACAAAACTTTAAACTTTATCGGTTACTTTCCAGTTATGATAAACTCAAAAGGTGTGCTTCTGTGGAGCAGTGTAGGTGGAGGAGGTAAAATGAATTATCAAAAAAATAGAAGACCAGCTTAGCATGCTTGCTGCCTATCATTCTATACAGGGTTATTGAAAATTTATGTTAATTTTCCTACATTTGCTTTATGAAATTATAGTTTTTTAATTTGTTTTAAAAATACGTGCTGAAATTCTCATCAACAATAATTACTGATTTTGACAAAAGAAATGTATAGAATTTAGTTTTGGAGAAAGAAAAAGAAAGAAGTATCGTATACTGGTCTTATTTATCTCTTGTAGTGTAACCATAATATTGGTTAAATATACTCAAACTTTTGAAGTGATAAGGATTAAGCACAACCTACAGGTATTAAAAACACCAATTTGAATGCAAAATGTAAGTAGTTTATTTAAAAATAAATGTTGTACTCTTGATTTTGGCAAATTGTAAGACTAGATGATTGAAGATTTATTTGCAGCTAGATTAAAACATCTAATATTGATTTTATAATATTTTCAACAAGGTAATATTTTCATTTACAATTTACATAATTAATTTGTGTGCAATTAAAGCAGTTTTTAAAGTCATAATTTTTCTTTAAGAGATCTCTAAACAAACTAGAATATACAATGAAAAAACTTACCTGAGAATTATCAAGTATTAAAAAAAAAAGTGTCATTATTTAAAATACATTTGAAAACAGGATTTTAACAATTTGGCACACACACACACACACTCGTATTTTTGAGAAAATATGGAGAAAAAAAATGTCTCCTTTACAAGATACTCTTAAATATGTTTAATGCACAAAATTGTTTTCTCTCAAAAACAATCTTCAGTTGTTTAAATTAAGTTTCTCAGACACTTAAGTCCAAGAGATAGTTGGTTACTAAGATAGTCCTTCAAATTCTTTTATAGATGATTTGAACAATCTTCATGATTAACAAAAATGGTCAATAATCTCCTAGTTCAGCATGAAGACTAATATACAAAATAGCACAGATGGAAAAAAACCTGAATGTGAATGTTTTTTTGAAACATCGTCATTTTCATCGGTGCTACTTTTACATCACTGACACAAACATAATCAAGATCGACAAACTTGGAACATCTGGCTTCACAGAAGCGTAATAAACCATCAAGCTGAAAGAAATTTGCTGCTGCCATCAAGTAAAAAATAAATTATTCCTCAAAGACTTTTTCCACAAGCCCTAAAATAGGCAGTTCAGCCCTTAAAAGATTTGGATGTTTACAAAATTTGTAATTCACAATTCCAGTAAATTAAGTACTGTTATACCTGACATTCAAACGGTTTAATCAAAGTGAAATGAATAAACAAAAATACAACATACTTCAACCATCAAAAGCAAACTCAAGGCCTCCATATTCTAATCTAATCGTCATCAATTGAGTTACCAAACTATACAACAGTATTTTACAGAGAAATTAAAATTCTCGTGTACAGTAAACACAAGCGTATCTTAATATATAGAAACAAAAACAGATAATCTAATTATGTAAAAAATGATTGACAAAGTTTAAAGAAGTTTGAATTGAACTCTCTGGTGGGATTACTGAGGTAGTTAAATAAAACGTTTTTTCTCCAGGTTTCTATGTGCTGGTCTTCTTGAATTTAGTAGATCTACAGATCAATTTATAATATATTTTATTTTAATTCTGGCATTTATTAGGTCTTACTGGCCAGTCTTTTGTTGTTGTTGTTATTTTTTAGCTATGGACTTACAGGTTATTCAAAAAATGAACAATGCTTGTGTTGGCACTTTCTAACGAAATGTGAGAAGGGAACCTTAAGATGATCTTTGTTCATGATGAATAGATGTGTTATAAAGATTATTTATCCAGTGTATGCATAATTTAAAGTTTGAGTGAGCCCCGCCAGTGTGTTGTAAAGTATATGATACATATATATCAGTGTAGTATGTGTAGTAATCATTGTGGGTATTTAGGATTAATCCTTCAGGAAAAGTCATTTGGAAAGAAAGAAAGTAATTGTACAAAAAAAATAATAATTATATGATCAAGAACTTTATTGCTCAAAAAAAAATCTCGATTTTTGTAAATATTTTGCTTTGAATCTGATATCTAAATAAGTTTTATGAATATAACTTTAATAAATAATTATTTTTATTTTTAGTTGATGGCAGCAGCCAATTTCTTTCAACTTGATGGTTTATTACGCTTCTGTGAAGCCAGATGTTCCAAGTTTGTAGATCTTGATAATGTGGTGTCAATGTACATTCATGCTAAGGTATACAGTGCAGTACAGCTACTGGAATACTGCCAAGGGTTCCTTTTACAGAACATGGTAGCTTTACTAACTTATGATGACAGTGTGCGAAAGTTAATCTTTGGAAAGAAGCTTCATAATCATGATGTCCTAAGTGGGCTTTTACTTAGGCTGCAAGCCAGAATAAAAGAACGTTCTCAAAGCTGCAAACAAAACAGTGGAAGTAAGACCCATATTTAGAGTCCAGCATGAGCTCACCTATTACATAGAATATTTTCAATTATAGAAAAATGAAAAAAAATCAATGCATTGTGATGTCACAAAGCTGTTTACTGAAAAAAACAAAACAGAAATTTGTTAAAACTTGCTCTTAATTGTATTTAATCGCTGTTTTAATGTAAATCTCCTTTTTTCTATTTTGGTTCTCATTTCAAATGAACTTTCATGAACTTCTATTTACAAAGATTTTTTAGCTGCATTGTATTTTCTTTGTCACAGATATATTTTATGTACTTATTAATATTTCTATCACATATTAATTATTTTTAGGACAAATAAGATGTACGCTATTTTAGCTCATTTTTTAATTCATGCCATTTTAAAAGATATTTTCTGGTTTTGGTATAGAGTGACATAAAAGGTGTCAGAATATACTTATTAAAAACAATTTTAAAACAGAAAAATCTTAATTGTTTTAGTTCCGTCAAGATAATTGCTGATGCAAATCAAAACCTTCCTGTGCCCCGAGTAGTTTATCTGTTTGTTTGTAATTTTTTTGATCTTGTAAGTTGGTATTAAAAGAAATTCATTTTCTTTTTTATTATTTTCAAGCACTTTCACAAATACCCTGCATTTCTCTTGATAAAAACAAAATTTTTATTTGATCACTGTAAAGAGTAATTAAATTACGAATTATTGTTACTCTTACTTCTTACATGTTTTTTTTTTATAACACTACAAAAGTTGTGTTCAAAATAGCAATTCAAAAGAATTTTTTTTTCAAACACTTGTGATTTACAACTAAACCTTTAATAGGTATTTCCAGACGTGCCTGTGAACAAACTGATTGGTTGTTGGTGCATATTTGCATAATGAGGAAAATGAATATTAATTTAACAAAACAAATTAAAAGGCATACCTCAAGTATATCGTTTTGATCCACTTCAAATTCTTCACAACCTCCTTTATACAGATACTGCATTACAAGCTACAAAACATTTACAAAACATAGTATAGTATTTGATTTCATACCTTAATGATACAAGTATTTAAAACAATTATCATTTCAGTTGTATAATTCATATTTAAATAGCTACAAATATTTCGATTTTAAACTTGTATCTATCTATGCTGTACCGTTTTTTT
>NW_013670176.1:42861-47647 GCF_000517525.1 Limulus polyphemus
ATCGAGTAACTTTGTAATGCTAAAGAATGAATGGCTATCTTACCTGAAATATATCATAACGAATATCATTAATTTTTGAACGATAGGAGTCATTCCATCACTTGGATTTGATAGCATCGCTTTAAATCGAGGAGAAACATTTACTAAAATGATCTTGTGGGCATAGAAAACTCGGCCCTCAACTTTAAATTGGACATCAGACATTTCAGGATTGTTGACATATTTTGAATCTAGGAAGGAAAAAAAAAAGGAATAGAAACATCATAAAACAACACTGAAATCAAGTTTTGATGGATACCAGTGTGATTCTCAATTCTTTATGTTAGTAGTGTTAATTTATTGGGAAGTGGAGTATAAAATAAATATAAAAAAAATAAGTAAATATGTTATAAAGACTAGTAACCTATTCCAATACTTCTAAATTACTAACAAATTCTATAATTTAAAACAAAATGTTTTTCCATTTATCAATAGAGTAGCATAAACCGATAGATATGTAATAAGAAAAAATAAGTAGAAAAATGTTTATGTTTTCAAGATCAAATATATGTTTACCCAAGTTCAACACTTTGATTGCTTACTGATTACAGCTATCAAACAGATTGTTTACCCGAGTTCAACATTTTCATTGCTTACCAATTCTAGCTATCAAACAGATGTTTACCCAAGTTCAACATTTTGATTGCTTACTGATTACATCTATCAAACAGATTGTTTACCCAAGTTCAACATTTTCATTGCTTACCAATTCCAGCTATCAAACAGATGTTTACCCAAGTTCAACATTTTCATTGCTTACCAATTCCAGCTATCAAACAGATGTTTACCCAAGTTCAACATTTTCATTGCTTACCAATTCCAGCTATCAAACAGATGTTTACCCAAGTTCAACATTTTGATTGCTTACTGATTACATCTATCAAACAGATTGTTTACCCGAGTTCAACATTTTCGTTGCTTACCAATTCCAGCTATCAAAGAGATGTTTACCCAAGTTCAACATTTTGATTGCTTACTGATTACATCTATCAAACAGATTGTTTACCCGAGTTCAACATTTTCGTTGCTTACCAATTCCAGCTATCAAAGAGATGTTTACCCAAGTTCAACATTTTCACTGCCTACCAATTCTAGCTATCAAACATATGTTTACCCAAGTTCAACATTTTGATTGCTTACTGATTACAGCTATCAAACAGATGTTTACCCAAGTTCAACACTTTCATTGCTTACCAATTCCAGCTATCAAACAGATGTTTACCCAAGTTCAACATTTTGATTGCTTACTGATTACATCTATCAAACAGATTGTTTACCCAAGTTCAACATTTTCATTGCTTACCAATTCCAGCTATCACACAGATGTTTACCCAAATTCAACATTTTCAATGCCTACCAATTCTAGCTATCAAACAGATGTTTACCCAAGTTCAACATTTTGATTGCTTACCGATTCTAGCTCCTCCAACAAGAGAAACATTATGAATCTCTTTTATAAACTCCTTTCCATAACAAGTAGAAAAGATGTCTGCAAGTAGAAGGCTTGTTCCTTCATTCTAGAACAGAAGAAAAGAAAAAAATGTTTCTGTTGAAAAAATAATTGAACTCCACACATAAATATACACAGGGGTGAAATTCTTCAAGTACTCAATAGTACTGAGTACCAGAACTTATTTTTTTAAGGCAGCACTAGTACTGGGACTTATTTGAGCTGATTTGTCGTTATTCGTGTTTACATTTTTTTTTTCAAAAACAAATCCACTTCACCCAGCTGAGCTTACTTTTTTTTTTTTTTTTTTTTTGAGAACTTTCACCCCTGAATATACATCAGACAAAAAGGGCTTAATATTTTGTAAAGGTAAGTCTTATGTTATAGTCTTAGCAGAAAAAATTAAAAGATGGAAAACTATACACATTTTCTTTGGAAGGTATTTTTAAATCATACATTATTATATCAATTAATGTTACAAAGGTTCATAAATTATTTAACTCTTAACATAATTCAAACTTAATTAAAGTCTACAATATGCTACTTCTAGCATAATTTATCAAACCTTGCTATGTCTGAAGATTGTGAAAAGCAAAGGTAAACATTCATCCACAAACTGCGAACAACAGTCTTCAAGCCAGACTTGTACAAAGTCCTGAAGAATCTGATCTATGATATTCCCAAGATGATTCTCATAAGCTGTAGCTAATGTCTGCATCCAACAATAGAGGGTCCAGGGCACACCTAGTAAATAAAAAACAAAACTGGATCACATTGTTATCAATCAATCAAAAGTTTATGATTCTCAAAATTATCAATACTAATCTTTAACTTTCATAACTTCTTTTAAATCTGATTTAAACTGAACTCAGAATGTTTAATGTGAGAGTTGTAAATTCATTTCCAAAACCATCTATTACAAGAATACTCAGCTTTTGTCTGTCCTAAAAATGTGTGTGCACCTCACTATCTAAGTACGCATGCACGTGTACTTCATTTCAACAGATATAAATATGTTTTAGCAGACAAATGGTACAACATATTAAAAGCTTATCAAAGTTTTTAAAAAGGTCTAAAATTAGGCCATAGGATAACATTATAAGTTTATTTAGTGATCGTATTAAGTACAGTAAAGTTTAGCCCTAACTAAACTAAAGCAAAAAACGTAAACAAGTTACAGTGCTATTATCTCTTTATTGAATATAGGCCATAATTAATAAAGGCTTAACTAATGTTAGGCCTAAGATAATTGAACTTTAGATTTCAATGTCTGTAATTAGTATTCTTTTGTGTTATTCTCGAAATCCTGTATTTAAAGTACTACTGCAATAAAGATACTACTTTTAATGCAAAGGTTTTGCATGTCCTTGTTAATTTAAATTAAAACTCATTGCAAACATCTTTTCTAGACGAAAAATATTCAGGAAATAAAAAAAAATTTTGCCAAAAAAATGTTCATATAAACAACAAAATATTTTCACGATCACATTTACAGTTTTTAAATGAATTTTAATGTAGTTATAATTTATCTTTTTATTATTCTTCAAGTCAAAAATGAATACAAATTATCATGGTTGGTATTCATATGGAGAAAGAAGCTCCACTTATAAGACTTAATAATTTTATACTCTCTATCTATTTATAGAGAAGGAAAAGTAAACATTCAAGATATGCACATTTTCAAATTCACATTTAAGAATATATAAAGTCATTGATTACTTCTGATCAAAGCAATCTACTTACATAGATCAGAATTAAAAAATTAACTAAACAAATGATGTGTCTAATTTCAGAAACCAACCTAAGTAGAACTATAAAATGTAATAAAACAAAATCTTACACAGATTAGAATACATTATAATTTGGTATCCTTGTTGTCAACTGTATCCTTGGTCATAATCCAAATACTATCTGACAAGCTTCAGCCAGCTTCAGAGATTTAGGTTAGTCCTAAATCCATGTATTAAGCTAACAATATCATTTTAAGCCTAACCATTACACAAATGCCGCTTTGAAAATCTAAAATACTTATAAATGCTTATTGGGAGAATGAACTATGTACAAATTAATCTGCTAACTGAAATCCTGAGATAATTCAAAGAAAATAAGTAGTCAATCAATGGGATATATGAAACAGTCATGAAATTCACTCTTCCATGAAGAGTTTAGAATATATCTTTAGTCATATATATTCAAGTAATTTTTCTAAATATTCATTTAGTTTCTGTATGTGGTTAATCACATTCTTGTTAAACAGATATCGAAAGATCATGAGAATGTACTAATCCTTTCACTCAGGTAAAGCTGCATATGTCAACAGTTAGCATTTCTTTTAAACTCTAGAAGCTAGTTAAAGCACAACAGATTTAGAGGTCAGCAAGGAAGCATAATATATCTGATGACACATTATTCACTGTGAATAAAGATTTTGTTTATTTGTTTGCTTGTCTTTCTGCTTTTTTTTCCTTTGCTATCAAGATTTGATTTATTTGAAACTTTTATGTCGCCCATCAGTGAACTTGAGTGTCATGACGGAATAAATGTGCTCATCCATGCTCTTGTGATCTAACATTCTTTCCAAGCATATTTCTGATGTCTGTGGGTCAACTAGAGGATGTGAGAAGGGAATCAACTACATAGAACAGATATACTGACCCATGTTTTGAGGTTTTGGATACCATATACAAAACAATTAAGTGAACTGGTTAGATAGAACAGATTTCTCACCTATGCTCCTGAGGTCTAATGTGCTTTCCAAGTGGCTGTTCTCTGCACTTTGATACATGGCCTCCTGAAGTGCTTTCAACTGAGTCTTTGTAAGTCTGATGAACTGAGCATTTTCCGAGTTACTGATGTGACCTTCAGTATTTGAATGGTTCAGGTCATCCACAGACACAGGCATAATCTGTTTATAAAAACAACAGTATCATTACTCACTTGTCAGTTATGAACTGTACTAACAAAACTTTTTAGTAGCTGGACCTAACTTTCATGAGTAAATAAATGATAGGAGTTTTGAAAACTTATTTTTTTTGTTTTTACAGTTATCTGTTCATAAGTCTAGTACAAAATTATTTGATAAAATTTCAAATCATCCTGGTTAAGAAGACATTTAATATCATTACATTATGTTTACAAACCTGTAAACTATTAGGTCGTCAAGAAATTATTGTCGCTATTTCCTAGATGAAAAAAGCCGAACAACTTACATATCAAAACAAAACATTTATTAAATGAAATAGTCTCCATTCTTATCGATGATGCTTTTCCATCTTAAAATCAGGTTGTTAATGCCCT
>NW_013670176.1:48647-56559 GCF_000517525.1 Limulus polyphemus
GATGTGATGTACGTTTTTTCGGGGGTGGTTAGTGAAAGTGTTCCAAAATGAGACATTAATTCTTTGATGACGTAATATTTTGAGGTTATAATGAATAAGACTAAAAATATTTAGTTATTAAAAAATAAGGAGAAATGATTTTCATTACAGGTTTCATCTGCAATATAATTAATTTTGAATCAGAAATCAAGTCATAGTATGATGTAAAGTTGAGGATTCATCTTTACAAAGGGCACATTTCTTTGTCTTTGCCTTTAGCAGCAGAAAGTCTACCAACTATTTTATCTGCCTTTCACTGTTTTCACTATCCCAGGTTAAAGGAGACCAGAAAAATGGTTTTGACTCCAATAGTTAAGTTTCTAAATTGCAGTCAATGTAACAGAGCATTTGTATTTTTAAATGAATTATTAAACATCTTCGTAGTTGAAGCTTATGTTATAAGAATGAAAATCAAGGGCATGTACAAATATTCCTAGTTTTAAATTCTCAGCAGCTAAGCCTAATCCTCTTGATAATATTTGTCATGATGTCTTACTACTTCTTGCTGTCTTTCTCACTTCTGATCCTGTGCCAGAAGAAATCTATGCTTACTGGCAGAACTTGGCAGAGATGACCAAAATGTGCCCCAAGTAAGAAGGTAATGGAAACTATGTTACCTGGTGCGGATCCTTAAAATAACTCTCAAGACTAAAAGAAGTATCCTTAAGGAATACAGAAGCCTAAAACAGCACTTTTACTAAAATACAAGGAAGAAACATGTTTTGCTTTGAATACCTGAAGTCTAGCAGGCCTTCTTTCGCTAGTTAATTGGTTAGCTCCTTCCGCTAAAATTTCTTCAAGAGAAAGCACTTCCTTGCTGCTATTAGATATTGGGTGTGATAAAAGTTTATGCAGAATCATTCTTTGCCCATGAGCAGCTGCTACAGCTATGGCACTGTAGCAGCCCCGCTGGGCTGCTCCACCATAGCTCAAAGAATCCCTCAGCATTGTCGAAAGAAATGGGTGGGCTCCATATGACAACAAAACATTCACCAGATCCAAATTTCCTTTAAAGAAATAATCAATAATCCTTATTAATTACTGTTAAATGAAGTTTCTGTTTCAAGAATCAAAAGATGATAATACATGTCAAGAGAAGATGTAGCTATCTCTTCCACAACAATCCTTGGTATGAAGATAAGAATCCACTTATAAGTTGTCTCCAACCGTTCAAGAAGAACTAATATATTTAATACAATAATGTTATGATAACGTTTTCATACGGAGCTACTGATAAAATCACAAAATGCTTTATTGAATAGCTAATTATTATAATTACAATAAACAATTTTATTTACATACCTGCTACATAGTTCTAACTGAAACCCAAACTATTGACTATTTTGAGAAAAGTGACACCATTGATAAGTAACTTAAAATGACAGAAAAAATATGCAACACCATAAATGATAATTGTCCGTAATTGTCAGGAATTATCCCTGAAAGCACCTAATTTATAATATTTATCTTTACAATTACCTTTCTAAGGTATTTTTGTCCATTTTATTTGCCAAGTATAAAAAAATAATAATACTATAAGAATTCATTATACAGAGATACAGTCCAGACATTTGGTTGACTATCCATATCTAACGAGAGCCTGGCAAAAAAAAAACTTACAATTTACTTTCCTATTTAGTTTTTAAAAGAAATGAGGAATGTAAATAAGAAAAAAATTCTTTTAAAGGCTCAATCTACAAAATAGTAGGTGCAGAATATCTAGCCATATACACTGGAGAAATACAGAACTTTTATGTATTTACATTCAATCCAAGGTATCTTTGAAATATCACATATAAGATACTTGTCTGCATGTATTTGCATTTTTCAAATTCAAATTAATATTATACTCAAATAAATGTGCACAGGATTTGTACTACAAATAACCCTATCATTTCACTATATATTACCTCTTCTGCTTATTTACTTTATTCTTTTGTATATCATATGAACTCTGTATACCATAACGTTATATGATTTAAACTATTTCAAGAAAAGGTATTTTCACTTGCTGTTCCAAAACATTTATTACTAACACTGTATTAAGATGCCAAAGTTCATTTTTTATCATTGTTGTATACGTCTGGTTCTTTATGCAATCAGTATTTTATTATAGTTATGTCATAGTGATATATTGTTGTATTTTTTACACAGTTCTGAAGGAAGCTTTTTTCGGATTGGTCAGGCAACTCGGAATAGTGTGAAAAATAGGTGCTAATTTTACTATAATTTATTGAAAGTATTAATCATCTGCAAGATCTTCTTTATGATTCACAATAATAGGTGCTCACTGGTCAGTATAACAATACATAATAAATTACATGAGTAATCTACAAGTGAACATGCTTGTGATTACTTATAGCTATGGTGAGTGTAAGTGTCCACACATACTACTCTAAGTCCATCTATTAGCCTAGAAGCAATATTTGATGTGCAAGTTAAATTAAAAAGCCCTACAGTTACTGTGATAAAATTTTAGTCTGGCTGCTGTCCAGTCTGCCAGACCTGCTCCAGCACACAAGTTTATAACGCCAGACAGTACTTATTGCCTGTACTGCTGTGAATCCTTGATAAAGATGCATGCTGAAATATTGGTTTTAAATCAATTACTATTTTTTGGAGTTGTATTAGCCGTCATTTCAGGATAGTTTCAATCCTCCAGTCTGTTCTGCAAACATTGAAAGCTGATAGAAATTAAATTATATATATTTATACATATTTGTAACTCAAGCCAACAATTAAATTGCTTCAATTAACTTCTCTACACTAATCTGAGGCTGTGCAGGTAACTGTAAAAATGTTTTCAGTTAGATTTTCTCTCTAACTTGAAGAGGGCCCGGCATGGCCAGGTGGTTAGGGCGCTCGACTCGCAGTCTGCGAGTCGCGGGTTCGAATCCCCGTCACACCAAACATGCTTGCCCTTTCAGCCATGGAGGCGTTATAATGTGACGGTCAATCCCACTATTCGCTGGTAAAAGAGTAGCCCAAGAGTTGGCGGTGGGCGGTGATGACTAGCTGCCTTCCCTCTAGTCTTACACTGCTAAATTAGGGACGGCTAGCGCAGATAGCCCTTGTGTAGCTTTGCGCGAAATTCAAAAACAAACAACAAAACTTGAAGAGAAAATCTAACTGTAAGGTCATACAAGTTCAATAGTTATCTATCATGTTTTCAACTCTATGTTTGGAGATTGAACAATAATTCACAGACTCATTGAGAGCTAAAACTTAGATTTTTACTTAGAAATAGGAATGATGTATATTTAACAAACACCTTCAAGTGTACAGACAGTCTAAATCCACAGAAAAATTTGTTAAAATGCTCCTCTTTTGACCCAAATGCAACAATTAAAAGTGGATATTTATTGCTAAAAAATCAATCAAGTACAACTACTTTTACTATTAATCTGACTATATGACTAATTTGAAATATAGATCTTAAAACTCTTAAACCCTACAGTTTGAAAACAAAACAGATGAGTGCTAAAATGGTGACTAACCAACGAATGACTATCTACCAGTATATAAAACAGAAATACAGAATATTACCAAATATTAACAGAATATTACTAAAACATTATTTAGTTACAGCCAAACTCCCAACTTTTGATGTTTTAATGCCAGTGGAGTAACTAACAACTGTAAAGCCAAAAGACACAACATTTCATACAAAGGAATCTTTAATGTTCTCCATGGAACTGAAAAAATCTGACCATTTAAGAAGGAATAAAGGCTTCAATACCAAACTTCAAGCTAATGCCTTTATCTAAAAAATGAAGGTCATGAATACAAAAAAAAAGAACCCTCCAACTCAAAAAGACACTGCAATTAAACTGGGCATAATATCTTAAGATAACAAACAAAGATTTGAAGTTAACAAAGAGTCAAAAGTCAAATATTTACAAGCTTCTAGTTATATGTAAAATCAACGGCTTTTTTCACACGAAAGACAACAAAAGAAAATGGAATTATAGCAATCCCATTGAAAATTGTAGTACTGAGCAATAGTGTATAATCATAGCCATCAAACTTAACCACTACTCAAATGGTTATTAAATAATATCACAAATAATCAGAAAAAATGTTCCAAATGTAGACTGGTTTTTACATTTTAATCTTTAAATAAAACCAAAAGCATCCATCTTGCCCCTGGACCACCAGTAAAACCTGAAATGGCACTCCTACTGGAAAAATCGTTCTTCTTAACTGTCCAAAATGATAAAATAAAACTATCAGAGAAACAATTGCAAAAATGAGTGTGCAGTACAATACTTACTGTTCAACAGTATGCTACATTGAATCTCGAACAACTGTGCAATTGTTTTAGCGAACTTCTTAAACTGAACCTGTCACTATAAATAATATTATTATAAATAACATCTTTATATTAACCTGAAGTCACTGCTATCTACAATGATATTTGCCTTAAATTCTTAAGACTAACCAGAGGATGCAGCTAACTGTAGTGGTGTCTGGGTAATTTTGTCTTCACTAAGTCTTGCTCCACCTTCAACACTGGCTCGTTTCTCTAGAAGAAGCTATAAAACAAATACATTAAACATCATATTTATTTCTTACTTTGATGAATTAAAACAGTAAGTCAAAATATGCAAAGCCTAATATTCTTCAGGAGAACAAATGGTCTTGGGTCTTATGTTAAGTTTATTACACTTTATATGTGATCCTTTGTGCTAACTCTTTTATCGAGATCAAAGCCTAATATAATACTCTCACACAAATATATGTACATATTCTATCCCCTGAGATTTTGTTCAAATTATCAGAAAATACTGAAACAGATCTCCAGAAATAGGTAATATTATATAACTACATATATACAACAACTAAAAATAATCAGTTATTGCATCTTATAAAGCCTTATCCACTTATAACCTGTAGGTAAAAAATTAAAACAACAGGCCTCTCATATGGTCAAAGAGAAAAACTGGTTCTGATTGGTAACAATATGGTGATAATACAGGCTAGCTCCTTTATCACAATTTGTACTTAGTCCAAAATACAATGTCCTACAAAATAAACAAATACAGCCATATATAATAATCACATTCTCTATTACTATTATATAATATTTCTACAAATTAGTAGAATATTCTGGAAATAATAGCTTACTTTGGTGATAGATAAATGACCATGGGTTGTAGCATAGGTTAGTGCTGTCCAGTGCTGTGTTTCGGGGTTCACACTTTGATAGTGGCCATTACACAAAGGTGTCTTGAAAAAGAAAACCACGTGTTATTAAAAATTATTTTACACAGCAATAATCAGAAACATCATAGACAGGAGAACAATACTGTATATGTATTTACAGTTCTATTGTTTTACAAACAAAAGTGAGATCGACATTTTTAAAATTCAGATGAAATTACGTTGATACCAGAGATAACTGCAAAGAGTAATTTTATTTTTGGTATTACTTCATAAATTTTATGCATGCAACTACTTAGTTATAAAGCGGAACTTCTAAATTCAGATTATCTTTTAACTTAAAAGTGATAACCTAAAATCATTTTGCACAAATGAAAGTTCTGAAGATATATTTTACTGTCACAGAATCATGTGGAAAATACCTCAATATCTACTTCTGCCCCTGCATTTAGTAAGATCTGAACCATCGCTTCATCACCACGAATACAAGCCAACATCAAAGGAGTGAGGCCTTGTTCATTGATGGTGTTGATTTTAGTTGGAGGCAACAACTGTAAAGCATGAGGCATTAGGTCAGTACGACCACTGGTAAGCATGCGGAAAGCGAGATCCATCTTCAAAAGTCGAGCACACTCTGATTCCTCCATCTGTCTTCTAGCATACAGTTTTTCATCATAGCTCCTGTACAAAATAAGTTCATTTATTTCTACTAACCGTAGCAATACTGGCTTACTACAAAATAGTTCTGACAGCAGCAATTCCAATATGGCAGTTACAAAACAAAAATATACTTAATTATTCAAGAGAAAATCTGTTCTGTTTTGTAAATGGAGTATTCAATATTAGAGAACATCTATGCTACATTTCTACAGGGAGCAAGTGCATAAAAAGTTAGCATTGTTATGATGTTACAATACCTCATTAAAAACACATCTTTCTCTTCTTAAGTTAGCAACCACGTGAAAATTTAACTCTTCACAGTTCTACTAGTTTACAATACTTTTATTTCAATAGAGAAATCAGCTGTTTTATAGAAAAATCTCCAACTAAATAAAATCTAGTTTATTAAACCCAAAAATCTAAAACGTACAGTAACTGTATGTAAATGATCAGATTAAAAAAATGTTTATATTCATTCACTTACAACTTAACCTTGATTGAGGAATTATCCAAGAGTTAAAGGTAACTGTCCAACCTTGATTGAGGAATTATCCAAGAGCTAAAGGAAACTGTCCAACCTTGATTGAGGAATTATTCAAGAGTTAAAGGTAACTTTCCAAACTTAATTGAGGAATTATCCAAGAGTTAAAGGAAACTGTCCAACCTTGATTGAGGAATTATCCAAGAGTTAAAGGTAACTTAAGGTTGGAAAGTTACCTTTAACTCTTGGATAATTCTTCAATCAAGGTTGGACAGTTTTCTTTAACTCTTGGATAATTCCTCAATTAAGTTTGGAAAGTTACCTTTAACTCTTGGATAATTCCTCAATCAAGGTTGGAGATTGAGGAATTATCCAAGAGTTAAAGGAAACTGTCCAACCTTGATTGAGGAATTATCCAATAGTTAAAGGAAACTGTCCAACCTTGGAAACTGTTATTTTAATTGTCTCTATAACCTATGACATATAACAAGTTATTTTAATTGCAACAAGACAGTATCTGTAAGAAGAATGTTGAGGAATCTAAAGTAAAAAAGCAATTCACATGGTATCTTAACAGTGTTCTCATTTCAGTCACAATTTCTTAAATTTCCAACAAACTATTTCTCCATGTTGAATTTAATTTAACTGGCACGTGCTAAAACTCACATCCAGTTATGACTGGTATTTTGGAACTAAGTTGCTACCTGTAAAAATACAAGATAGATTAGTTTCATTACTAAATACACCAGGATTTTCTCTTCAATAAATACAAAACCTGAATATGTATAAACTATGTTAACCATACTTACCCAAACTGTCTGATTGGACAGTCAACTCCTGGTAGGAGTTGCCTGGCAGCCTGCATTACATCATCTCTGTCAACAACCTGACCTCTCCGATATTCAGCATGAGCTGTGGCAACTGTCACCCACTCAATCAAGGGAGGTAACACAAGATAAGGCCTGCAAGATTAACAATAGTCATTCGGAATATTTGTATATTACTAAACTTGTATTTCCCCCACTGCTATAAAAACTTTTAAAATGAGTCATTTTGAAAATGCTTTAGGATATTTTTTTGTACAAAATTCTTTATCACCACTTTAATATGTGTTAAACCTATTAAAATAAAAACACAAAATGCCTGATACCTTTATCAAAACATTCAGTTCTGAGTTAATTGTTTTCTTTTTCATGTGCATGTCACAAAAAAAAAGACACCGACTAAAGAATGAATGTATTGCACCTGATCTTGATGTATACTTCTATCTCTTATTTACTAGACACCATTTTGATCTATTAAATATCAATTTAAAAAACAAAACGAGTACAGAACCAAACACAAGCTTATATTTCAAACAAGCTTTACCATAAAGATCTGTGTCTCAAAATCTTTTATTCCATTTACAGAACCAAAGACAAGCTTTACCATAAAGATCTAAAAATCTTTTATTCCATTTACAGAACCAAAGACAAGCTTTATCATAAAGATCTGTGTCTCAAAATCTTTTATTCCATTTACAGAACCAAAGACAAGCTTTACCATAAAGATCTAAAAATCTTTTATTCC
>NW_013670176.1:57534-59837 GCF_000517525.1 Limulus polyphemus
TTCAATTTACAGAACCAAAGACAAGCTTTACCATAAAGATCTCAAAATCTTTTATTCAATTTACAGAACCAAAGACAAGCTTTACCATAAAGATCTAAAAATCTTTTATTCCATTTGTGAACAAACCTTTCATAGACAAGTTCCTGAACAGCATTTTTTGAACAAGTAGGATCAGCATGCTCCAACTGGGAGCAACGCATGTAGTAGTAGAGAGTATGTAAAGCTCCTGGTCCCCATGCTACACTCTGCTTACTAGCAGCAACTCCCGTCATCCTGGTCTGATGTTGGATCACTCGACCTAAAAGATCACCTATAATAACACATCAAATCGAATTTATTAATGAATAACTATATCTACACTTAAGCTTCACTAATCGCATTCCCGTGTTTGGCGACATTTGCAAAGATTTTTCGTTTTTACATAAAATAGTTAAATCCTAGAAGATATGACAAGATCAAAGTATACAGTTTCTGACTTATGCAGATCATTGAAAACTTAGGATCAATTAAGGTACCGATATGATAAACTTTTAACATGCAGTAATTCAGATGAAATATCTCTGTGCTAACACTTGTTTTTCAACAACACATAAAAGCTGATGTGAGAGTAAGCACAACATTTCACCAAATCCACCTGAATTTACTATTCATTCTGAATATCTTTAGAAACA
Source organism: Limulus polyphemus (assembly GCF_000517525.1). Classification (NCBI taxonomy): domain Eukaryota; kingdom Metazoa; phylum Arthropoda; class Merostomata; order Xiphosura; family Limulidae; genus Limulus; species Limulus polyphemus. The sequence continues at coordinate 58,206 of NW_013670176.1, forward strand.
ATTGAAAAGTAAAAAATATCCTGCACATTAAATGTAACCATACGGATGAGAAAAATTCACTCCGGTTATTATTACAATTATTATAACACCATGTTTATAGCATATCCAAATCTATTTCTATTACTATTTGAGATGAATATTAAATTAGTAAAAATAACAAAAATTTTGATTTATGACATTGAGAAGTTGGAAATAAATAGTTTGTTTTTATTATTGTTGAACTTGCTTCTATTTTGGGAACTTTATTTGATACCTTGAACAGAGCCAGTCCAGGCCCCTGGATCAGTAATATCATTGGGCCTTTCATTCTTTTTATTAACATTTGCTGATTTTTCATAAAAGAAATTTAGGTGTACAAATTTCTTTATGAATCCATGATAAAGCAGTAGCCATTAGGCCTATAAGTCTTGAAATTAAATAAAGTTTGTGAGTGTCATTAAATCTATAATGTGGCAAAAATTATTAATTATTACTTAATGTATTGTTTTATTCATCCCTGTGTATCAAGTGTCTATTTGGAAAGAAAACCAAACACAACATATTTTAAGAATACGTGAAAACAGAGTGTAAAGATGCTTTACAAGTTTACTACAGCCAGTAAACAGTTCTAAACCAAAAAAGAAACAGAATTATTATTAAAACTATTATATTAATTATTCTTAATGCCTCAATCTTACTTATACAAATAAAATATCCCACAGCTGCCCCCCCCCTTCCTCTCGTCAGCCCTGCCCTTGAATTGTCATTATAGTACATACATAAATAAAAATGAAATTTCCTAAATGAACACCCTAATTAACAATTACCCAATTCTGAAACACTTCCAACACAAGTAGTTAAAAGACTGTGTTCTGTCGATTTTGATGGAGGTCTCGTTTGCTCTTCAGACTGACTATTTGACCGGCTTCTTCCTTCTAATTTCCCTGGCCATCTTGGGAGAGACAAGGCTCCTAAAAAATAATAATTCACGTATCTTATAAAACTTGTATCGTATATCATTCACTAACTGAACGTACAAACATCATTTGCATATTTCGTTACCCCTGCAATATCAACTGTGTTTAAGGTCATTGCAAAATCCCAGTCTGTATCTATGGGACAAATAAGACGAAATATAATTACACCCTATGTTTGAGTTTGGGAAGGACAGGGACCGTGGCTGAGGCATTTTGATTGCGCCGCCTTGTCCCCTATAGCTCAAGGTCGTGTATAGCGAAACTAACATTTAACTCGACGTCTTTCCTAGTTACTGAAGGCTGAGAACTTTGTGCCAACTGGCTAAATATGTAACTTACTCGGCGGTCACCGGTACTCACTCAGTTGCTGTTCTACGTAGGCATGCGTGACAAGCAGGGCAGAAATGCAGGAAGTAATTTTAACAATCTGACAGTAAATAATAACGCATTCACAGTTCTCTCAACGCAAAGTAAATGACAATAAAGCTGATTTCATTTCTATAAACTACCTTTACTCTTTGGACTTTATCCATTATACGAAACTCTATATAAATGCTTATAACGTTCAAGTTTATACAACTGAATACAAACAATACACACACACACACATATATATATACACAGCGTGGTCACATGTAAATAAACACCACCTTTTCAGAAAAAAAATGAAAATTTT
>NW_013670176.1:60418-62301 GCF_000517525.1 Limulus polyphemus
AGTTAAGTAACGAAAAATTAGGTGTCTATTTACTTGTGACCACTCAGTATATATATATATATATATACACACACACAAACACACTATTATTTTTTATTCGGTTAACGTTGGATCACTGGGTATTATTATAACATCGACTACTACTCAGCGTGAACAATGTAATTATCTAATTGTTGTTTTTGCTATAAATAAATTGTAAAATATTGTTTCGCGAAATTAATTCATTTATATATTTGACAGTTATTAATTTGATATTTATATTCATCAACTCTCACATAAAAAAAATAGCTTAATATTTTGGTAAATTAAATTACAATTAATTTTGTTAGACTTAAGTTGGCAGAACTGGAACTGAATAAATAATGACATGTAAGTTTAGTTTGCTATGGAGCAAAGCCACATTGCGGGGAATCGAGCCCCCGATTTTAGTGTTGTAACTCGGTAAACTTATCGCTATCCCACAGAGGACCCGACTTTTAAAACCTAAAACTTTATCTGACAAAAGTCTTTGTTTGTGTGCGCTTATGGCTGACGAATCGTAAGACTGATTGTCCCCAAACCTGGCATGTAAGCTTAGGGCCCCACCCCCGAAAAGTGAAATAACGAGATCGGCGTTCGGATATTACCTCTGTATCATCCTCAAAGGCCTCTATGATTTACCCGTGCGTTAAATGGTCATGCCAAATATATATATATATATATATTAGTTATATTTAACAAGCCACCCATAAAAAAACTGGTTATTCTGCAAGCCTCCCATAAAAACTGGTTATTCCGTAGAAGTAAAATACCGATCTAGTTCATACACACACCTATCAAATTTCTAAACAAAATTTCATGTTTTACCTGTTTTAGTTTTTCATGAGAAAGTAAGTGTACATATATACTGAAAACAGTCACGTTTTTACATGTTTCCAGTTTACTGCCCTAATTTTAATAAGACACGTAACCCTAATTCACGTAAAGCTATATTTACCAAATAATTCAGCCTTCGCATTTAATAAACAACTTAATTTTGACTCAAAATAAGTAATCTTTACAACAGCTTACATTAAACACGCTAATGTGGTGATTATTTAAGTTAAAGTAAGCAAACATTTGAATAAACTGCAACGAACAGTCTAGTGAAATGTTTAGTTCATTCCACGTAAGCAATTATGAAAGTAAACGGTGGTGTTAATAAAAAAATAAACTAAAATTATGTTTGACTACATGTAAAAAAAAAAAAACTATTCAAATAATGGTATTGAACAATATATCAGTTTGTTGGGCTCCACGTAGCCAACCATTATAATAAACGGTACTGAACAATACAAATAAACTAAAATGATTTTCTGACTCTACGTAAGTAACAATTTGACTTGCATAATTGCATTAAACAATATATCAGTTTGTTGGGCTCCACGTAGCCAACCATTATAATAAACGGTACTGAACAATACAAATAAACTAAAATGATTTTCTGACTCTACGTAAGTAACAATTTGACTTACATAATTGCATTAAACAATATATCAGTTTGTTGGGCTCCACATAATCAATCACTGACACAAGTTGTATTAACAGGTCTAACAAGATCACTTATTCCACGTTAAAAAACTATCGATCTTACATTTACTAAAACAGGTCTAGTAATATTGTTATTTACCGCTTTCCAACATTTCAATACACCAGTTATTTCAGCCTAAAAACATAAAACAAGCCTTTCACTACACATTCAATACGAAAAGTGTAGAAGGTTATGGTCGATTTCAGGACTACGTCTTACCTCACATGATTAAATTCGGCTCAAACACTTTTCTGTACAACAATTAACTAAATACACACACACACACACACACACACACACATATATATATATGTGTGTGTGTGTGTGTGTGTGT
>NW_013670176.1:62905-64274 GCF_000517525.1 Limulus polyphemus
ACAATTAACTAAATACACATACACACACACACACACACACACATATATATATATGTGTGTGTGTGTGTGTGTGTGTGTGTACATATATAATAATAAAAACGTAGTGTGTGTGTGTGTGTGTCCGTTATAGCTACAAGAAGAAAGAACCTAGAAACCTGAAATTTTGCACCCATACTAAGTAGGCCCTGAGAGGGTGCACCTGGGTATTATTACTTATCTTATCCACGTGCATGCGCACATGTGCGCCCCATAGTATACCCTGTAGTATATCAGTTAGATTAACAAATTCTAATATATAGGAAAGCCAACGCGTTTTGGTAACAATGTCATGTTGCTTAGTAACAAAAGTATTACCTAATGTTGTTAGTCTATGTACTGGAAGTGTAAAATCAAATGCATAAACAACCAAACTTGAATGATATTTATTGACTTCTTAATTTAGAGCCTCCGTTGATTAAAGAGGTTTGTTTGTTTTTTTATTAAAAACGTCGGCGATATAACAGAAAATAGTTTAATTCAAAAACGATTTAAGTTTAAAATTGGATCGATATTTTTACTTTCATGATAAATTTTATGCACTTGCTAAAATATATCAACCCAGTACTTTCGCTAGTATATATTTTATCACCTTCGCATTTTACTACTTTTATATATATAATGAGAGAGAGAGAATCACCAGTATTGTATTAAACATGTTAAGAACGATTATTTAACTCGAAGATTACATCTATTTGTAGGTCACCGACTAATACGTATAAAAGATATAGAATGGTTGCTCCAAAACCACGAAAGTTTTCTAACATCATATTCTCTGATCATCGTGAAACTTTCAGCGGTAAAATCCTTTACTTTATTAATTTTTTTCCATTTTTACGAGCTTCACAACCATTTCAACGCATCTCTCTCTCCTAGTGTCTTAGTTCCCGAACTGTAAACACCAGAGATTTTTTAGTATGGCCTATATATCTCTAGGACACACAGAAGTACAACTGGAAATAATATGAAGCAGCTAGCCGGTAGGGGTGAGTTTTAGAAATGTTTTTAACAAGTATTCAATAGACTTGTAAGACTAATGACTCAAGCACGCCATCTCTGTACAAAATAAATGTCGCCCGTGGCATCATATGTATACCACAAGAACTAATTTTTATTTACAGTAAATTGTCGGACATTTTTTTTGTAAAGTTTCTAAAAGGTGTCTTCCTCAGATAAAAATTTGATTGTTTGTTTCAGATATTCGTACAATACGCGAAAAGTTATTCAAGGTCTACCTGTCCTAGCCATCCCAAATTTTGTAATCTATATATGTATATACTACTAAAACTCTGAGATTGTTTGTGTGCTTGTTTGTAATTAAATACAGCAAAAA
>NW_013670176.1:65057-83970 GCF_000517525.1 Limulus polyphemus
CGGGGAGAAACTACAGCAAAAAAACACAACGAAAAAAAAGGTAAAATCAGTAATACGAACATATTAAAATGTGTGTAATTTAAATGAAGATTGCATGTTGTTCAGTGTTGGGGAGTGCTGTTTGATGTGGAGGGTTTCTTTGATCAACAATTCCAGGTCAGTATTAGACTTGCAGAGGATTGAGAAATTTGATAGTATAAGTTGATGTCCTGTTTTTTCACTATGTTGGCGTATAGAGGAAACGCAAAAAAAAATTGAATAACCCCTCTGTTGGGGGGAGGGGGTCATCAAAATAGTAAAAATCAACTTTTAACAGCACCGATTCTGCTCTATTGTATTGTGTTAAAGATAAATAATTTTGTATGTTAGGGGCAATCCAAAAGTAGCGTCACGTGAAACTATATTTCAACATAACATTACATAATGTTTAGGGACAACAAAGGACCTGTTGGTCCGTACAGGTTGTCCCATCCTCTAAACTAAACAATGCTATAAATGTAGCTACCAGTTTGACAGCCAATTTGAATTTCATTCCTTTAAATCACACGCTGAATCCATTTTGGCCGCACCTTTTTCTTTCCGCACTTAAGGTTTTTCTTTTTATTAGATATCATTACATTAGATATCATACACACCAACAAACCACAGCAAGTAAGAATGTGACACTCAATAGCAACCAACATTAACTTTAGGACCGAAACCCTATTTTTCGAAACAAATCTATACTTTATAGAATCAACAAGATTCTTTTAAATATATGGTGGTAGTTTTCCTCTCTAAAACAGCCTTAATAACTTCCATTATAGTAATGCCATGGAATTTAGACTAACAGTTTCATGCCATCACCCGAATACACTCGGTGCAGCCGTATCAAGCATCATTATTTACGCTAATTGCTTAAGCTAATATCACGTGATAACGTTCTTTAATTAGGATAATTTCATAAAATTTTGCAAATTTGTGCTTAAAAGTTGGCAATTAATAATGAATAATAACCGTTCACCCGTATGATTCTTTTGAAAACTTGAGTTAGAAACTAATAACCTAGTTTGTTTGGCCTAACCAACACTTATGTATCTGCACATCCTTTCACCCTATAGTTTTCTGCTCTAAATCAGCCGTCTATAATCCGAGTGACAAAAAAAAAACTAAAAACGGTCCACTTTTACTCTTAGGTGAAGCTGTAGTAAAAATTTCAGACCAATATCTCAGGTGACTTTTACGTAGGCGTGCGCAAATATTTGTTCAAATTTGAGCAATTTTTGTTGAATAACTTTCCACATGTGGCTTATATTTAGACCAAATTTGACATCTAATTGAATGTTGGAAAGATCTATCAGTGTACCAAATTTGAAATAAAAAAAATCCATAAAAGTTAAGTATGTTTTTCTATCGGTGTGAAGGAAAAAAAAGGAAAGAATTCGAACAAAATTTCAGATTTTATCTCTTGTGTATTTCCTTGAAATTTGGTATGTGAAGTAAGTTCAAGTAGAGTTTGGTTTAGTTTGTTTAGTTTTGAATTTTGCGCAGAGTTACACGAGGACTATCTGCGCTAGCTGCCCCTAATTTAGCAGGAAAATGCTAGAGAGAAGGCAGCTAGTCATCGCCACCCACCGCAAACTCTTGGACTACTCTTTTACCAACGAATAGTGGGATTGACCGTCATATTATAACGCTCCCACGGCTGAAAGGGCAAGCATGTTTGGCGGGACGGGGATTCGAACCCTCAGATTGTGAGTCAAACGCCATAACCACCTGGCCTTGCCGGGGCCCTCGAGTAGACCACATCCACTGAAAATATGTGATAGTTTGGATTACCACAGTCCGAGCTACAAAAAATGAAAAAATCGCTAAACTATCATTCCTGTTAATAACACACAGGTCCTGCAGATTGTTAAGGTCCCCCCGAGACAAAACCGTGCGCCTTGACACCAACTTACTTGAGGATCCATTACACCGTTGGTTACAAGGGTTTGTTTATTTGTTTGTTTGAAATTCAGCACAAAGCTACAGAATGGGCTATCTGTGCTCTACCCACCACGAGTATCGAAACCCGGTTTCTAGCGGTGTAAGTCCGCAGACATACCGCTGTGCCACTGGGAGGCTGGTTACAAGGTTCCCTAATAATACACAACTCATTTCAGTTAATCTCCCTAATTACTCTAAGGTTTTCTGTATATTTTACACAGAAAATGGGTGATTTTCCCCAGTTTTTGTCAATTCTTTCCAATGAGTGTTTTAACAGGCACAAACATAGTTACTAGTTATAATAATATATAGACCCTTCCAGTAGAGAACGTTATCTAAATCAGTTTTAACTTATCTAACCTATATAAAAGCCTGCGTATGTCACGTCACGCTTGATTTCTCGAAATAGGAGGAGTCATAAAAGCCAAAATGCATTTATCCAAATGGAATAGTTCGATTACTGTCTGCTCATTACGGTTTTACTGACGAGGGTGCAAAGGGTCTGTGAAACCTTATAAGTGTAGTGAGTGTTGGTATAATAAGCCTAAAGTAAAGAACTACCTTGGGATCAGCTAGAGTGGAGCCAAATGCACAAAATTGATCATGAAAGTAAAAATATCGATTCAATTTTAAACTTAAATCGTTTCTGGATTAAGGTATTTTCTGTTATATCACCAACGTTTTTAATACAAAAAAAAAACCTCTTTAATCAACGGAGACTCTACATTAAGAAATCAACAAATATTTTTCCAGTTGTGTTGTGTATATGTTTCATTTTATACTTTCAGTACATAGACTAAAAACAATATTAGGTTATACTCTTGTTGCTAAGCAACAAGACATAAAAGCCATTGTTGGAGCATAGTGTTAACAAAACGCACTGGCTTTTGTATGTATTACAAGTTGTTAATGTAACTGATTTTTCCAATAGCCATTCTACGAATACGCCACAAATTCATTTCATGAATGATCTTAATTATGATTGGCTCACAAAGGAATTTACCGAAGTTTGACTGCCTCGACTGCACTTTTCTGCCTTTTTGTTGATCAAGCTTGATTTCGCAAAATTTATATATTTAAGTTAGCTATGAAATGTGAGGTTAGGGTATATTAGTACCTGCCCCGTCATTTTGACGGGCTATACGCTAGTTATTATTAGGTGGACCTCTTTGACTTATATACATCTAAATCATTATTTGACAAATGTTTGTGTGAGTGTGTCCGCTTATAACGGACGAACCGTTGGACCGATTGTCACCAAACTTGGCGTATTCCCCTTAGAACTCCAGGGAAATGTCATAGGGGGTTGGCATTCGGACCTCACCCTCTCCCTGAATCCCCAAGTTTAACCCGAGCGTTTAACGGATACGTCAGCTAGTAACGCGATAATTTGAAAAACTAAGTAACGGTGTGTTAGGACTGTTAGGTGTGTTAATGGGTGTGTTAGGACTGTTAGGTGTGTTAGGACTGTTAGGTGTGTTAATGGGTGTGTTAGGACTGTTAGGTGTGTTAGGACTGTTAGGTGTGTTAATGGGTGTGTTAGGACTGTTAGGTGTGTTAGGACTGTTAGGTGTGTTAGGACTGTTAGGTGTGTTAGGGCTGTTAGGTGTGTTAGGACTGTTAGGTGTGTTAGGACTGTTAGGTGTGTTAATGGATGTGTCCCCATTATTTTGCAGATAAAAATATGTGTCCAATAATATAAATAGGCGAGTGAAAACTATTCATAAATCGGACCAAGTGTAAAGTCCGTGAATTCTGATACTCTATTATTGTTAATTACTATTTAAGCTCACCTCTACTAGCGTCCCATTGACACAGCGTTATGTCTGCAGACTTACAACGCTAGAAACGGGGTTTCGATACCCGTGGTGGGCAGAACACATATGACCTATTGTGTAGCCTTACGCTTAGTTACAAACAAACACCTCTACTATTTCTAAAAAAAAAACAAGAAACATGTTAAGTAAGTCCAGATGTAAAACGTTCATTTACGTTCTTCTGTGTGGCGTAACTAGGTCTCAAAGAGCCCTGAAGCAACGTTTTGTCTCTACATTAAAACTTTTTTTTCGTGTTTATGATTCTTTTTCCCCTCAATTCCAGTGTTCAAAATTTCAAATACCAATTCTAAGGGGCCCCTGGTCGACCCGAGCCCTGGGGCAGCTTCCCCACCTATCGTTACGCCACTGAAGGAAGCCTGAAGTATACGAAACTTATCGTGTCCATCACTGATAAAAACCGACTGTCCTATCTCTGTGTGGTTTGCCCGCTAAGGTCAATAAACCATGGTAATATCGCCACGTTCAGAAATGCCTCTGAATACACGTCATGTACTGTGTTTAGTTTACTAAAACGATAACACGAATGTGTCCAATACACGAACACTCGTTAGGGTTGAACATATTCCCCATAAAGACTGACATTCGTGACTCTGGAGCATGGGCTGAAGGAGAAGTCAGAGTTCATTATTTACTAGACAGTATTACTGCGAACAGGGGTAAATCCTTCCCCCATCGATAAGTCTTGATGAACAAAATATCCTAAAGTAACCGTAGCAGGCTGAGTCTGGCGTTGATGATTTTTTTTAACAATGTTGATATTTCTGTTGTTTCTCATTGTGTTTTTTTAAAACATGTAAAAGTATTCTTAAAAGTCATAAAGTCATTGTACAGTAAAACTTTACAGAAATCCTTTCAGTATCCTGTAACACTATTTTACTGTACATCACACATACTAAACAAATCCACTCGCCCCCCAGTTACACAGCGGTATGTCTGCGGACTTACAACGCTAGAATCCGGGTTTCGATTCCTGTAGTGGGCAGAGCACAGATAGCCCATCGTGTAAGACCGTGAAAGTTTCCACAACAAATTCCACCCTACTGACAAACCAATATACTCCTATTTTCCAAGGAAGGTTCGCTTTGACAGTTCCACCAAATAGAGAACAGAGTTATATTAAAGCTGTAGAAAATAACATAATGCAAACCTTAAAATATTTCAAGCAATGTAACAAAAATCTAAACCAAAGAGATAGAACTGCTCCAAAAAATCTTAAATCAACAATTTTATAATAAAGCCAGCAGACAAAGATGGCGCTATTATTATTCTTAACAAAGATCACGTGACTGGTGCTAACTGCCAGCTTGAGGACACTAATTTATACAAGAAACTCGTACAGGCTGAATAGCTTAGGCTTTCTACAAGACACCCATACATGAAACTCATACAGCCTGAATAGCTTAGGCTTTCTTCTTACCCTAAAAACCTTTGAGAAAGCAATCAAGTTGACTCTTAATTATTCCTTTACACAAACCAACTCTCTTGACGTCACTATCTGGTTAAATAGTGTTCTTTTTTTTTACGGATTGACAGTATATTCACTACAAAAGCTGCCACACTACCCACACTAAACGGAATATTATCTATACTGAAATCAATCACTCAAAACATGGATAGTATGAAACATATCATGTTATACAAATACCGAATTTGGCCAGCAGACTGAAAAACCTAACAAAACTCAACGAAAAAAAAAAACATCCTTAAACAGTGTAATACTAAAGAAACAAAGAGAATTCCTTTTGTTATCACCTATCACTTTAAACTACTACAACTGAACAGGCACAGGCCCCGGCATGGCCTGGTGGTTAGGGCGCTCGACTCGTAATCTGAGAGTCGCGGGTTCGAATCCCCGTCACCGAACATGCTTGCCTTTTCAGCCGTGGGGGACGTTATAATGTTACGGTTAATCCCACTATTCGTTAGTAAAAAGAGTAGCTCAAGAGCTGGCGGTGGGTGGTGTTCACTAGCTGCTTTCCCTCTAGTCCAGTGGTTCCCAACCTTTTATGGCCCTCGCGCCTCTCCCCTAAAAAAAGTGTGCATTAGACATTTCCTCTTGGCTACATTTGGGGGAAAACGGACCTTCTATAGGCTTATTCTGCGCACCCCTGGTCCCTCATTTCGAACCCTTAGCGGGTGCCCACACCCCTGGTTGGGAACCACCGCTCTAGTCTATCATTGCTAAACTAAAAACGACTAGCGCAACGAGTAACTTTGCGCGAAATTCAAAACTAATTCAAAGCCATAGAAATATTGTTAAACATAACGAAACCTCAAATATATATATATAGACGGGACACTCCTCGAAGTCGCCATATTGTTCCTCAAGTACCCGTTCCGTAGAACGGTCGTCATCAACGTAATAAAGCTCATGAAAAAAACTACCGACTCTTTTTGGAATACATATGACTAGAAGCGCTTTAAAATTACTTGTACAACATCATTTATGTCATACACTGTAAAAAATGCAATCATCAGTAACTAGAGCAAACCCTAACAACTCTTAGAGAGCGTTTCAACAACCATAAATCTTCTATTAACACCGACAATGAATTTTCTGTTGCCAAACCAACCCGGTCATTCTATTAATGGCGTGATTCTCATAGGTAACGAAACCGGTTTCAAACTAAAGCTGATATAGAAATGAAAGAAGCTTATTGAATTGCTACTTTAAATACCGCTCAGGCCCGGCATGGCCAAGTGGTTAAGGCACTCGACTCGTAATCTGAGGGTCGCGGGTTCGAATCCCCGTCACACCAAACATGCTCGCCCTTTCAGCCGTGGGGGCGTTATAATGTGACGGTCAATCCCACTATTCGTTGGAAAAAGAGTAGCCCAAGAGTTGGCGGTGGGTGGTGATGACTAGCTGCCTTCCCTCTAGTCTTATACTACTAAATTAGGGACGGTTAGCGCAGATAGCTCGTGTAGCTTTGCGCGAAGTTCAAAAACAAACAAACAATACCGCTCAACTCTGTCGAACAAACCTAAATCTGGAATCAATGATCTTCGACAACTAATTGGTTTCCTGTCTGACAAATACCTTTTTCCCTTTCTCACGTGTGTGTGTGTGTGTGTGTGTGAGAGAGAGATAAGTTCTTTATTATAACCTCTGACCTTTCTTAAAATTTATTGTTTGTCTGTGACAATTTCCATGGGTTTTTTTTCTTTGTATTTTTAGCTATTCCTACTCAACATTTCCTTGCTAGTCAATTTTCGTGTCTTTATTTTATTTTAACTCAAGAAGACTAGCTTGCCGTTAATACAACTCTTCTATTTACTGAACCCCACCCCACCCCCCTAGTGGTACAGCCGTAAGTCTGCGGAGTTATAACACTAGAAACCAGGTTTCGATACCGTGGTGGGCACAGCACAAATAACCCATTCTGTAGATTTATAATTAACTATATACAAACAAACATAATATTGAGTAGGTTGCTTGTTCTGATCTGAAATCAATATTAATACCCAATATCGTTTTCCTTTTAAGTGTTTTTTTTTCCTAAGATAACCATTCTAACCTTTTTATAGCCAACATTCTCGTTTCCTGTCGTTGAGCGTAACGGAAATTAGTCACACCTGTAACATCCCTTTGAAAGTTAATCAAAACACTTCCGGGTTTTCATAGTAGTCTATGTTGCGTAACACGACGTCACTCCACCTTTTATTACACTTAACTTGGCCGTTCCCCGTTTGCCCGAGATATAGAAACATCTAACTTTCAAAAGCGCCAGGGTTAGAGAGTTCCTTATTCTCGTCTTTACATCATTTTTTAATACAGTTTCTTAAGTACAAATAAACGGGGTCTAAGACTTAACTCTTGAAAAGTAAAATAAATACTGATAAATAAAGATGCAACCCTGATTCTAGGTCCGTGTTCTCAACCCAATAATTTCATCATTTGTGTAACTTATAACTGTAACACGAAACTATTTCGGGAAATAAATAATGCTCTCCATATCATTATTTGTGTAACTTATAACTGTAACACGAAACTATTTCAGGAAATAAATAATGCTCTCCATATCATTTGTGTAACTTATAACTGTAACACGAAACTATTTCAGGAAATAAATAATGCTCTCCATATCATCATTTGTGTAACATATAACTGTAACACGAAACTATTTCAGGAAATAAATAATGATCTCCATATCATCATTTGTGTAACTTATAACTATAACACGAAACTATTTCGGGAATAAATAATGCTCTCCATATCATTATAAGTTACACAAATGATGATATGGAGAGCATTATTTATTTCCTGAAATAGTTTCGTGTTACAGTTATAAGTTACACAAATGATGATATGGAGAGCATTATTTATTTCCTGAAATAGTTTCGTGTTACAGTTATAAGTTACACAAATGATGATATGGAGAGCATTATTTATTTCCTGAAATAGTTTCGTGTTACAGTTATAAGTTACACAAATAACTATAACACGAAACTATTTCAGGAAATAAATAATGCCGTCCCTAATTTTGAAATAATAGGTTAGAGGTAAGACAGCTAGTCAACAATACTCGCCACCAACGAATAGTAGGATTGATCGTAATATCATAGCGACCCCGCGGAGACAATATTCGAACTCGTGACCCTCAGAATCGAGTACTTCAACCACCAGGCCATAACAGACCAGTTCAGTTTTCAAAGTTTGGCAATAAACGGTCAGGCAACATTTTGTTACAAAGAATGTTTACTGATAAAAGACAAAACTTCTATTGTCAGTAATGATGGGGGGGGGGGGTGCTAAAATATTAATAAAAATATATGGTGGTAACTCTTAATATAAAAATTCCAATAACCATACCTTCAGGCACATGTACAAGCTCGTCTACACCATGCAAGCAAACTGAAGAATGCCTTCAAGCTATAAATAACTAACCTTATTAATTTGTATTCACTAAATCTGTTGTTTCTATCTTTGTACATCCTTACATGCATCTGCCTCTATTATTATCTTTATTTCTTTATCTTTGTCCTTGTTTAATACCAACTGCAAGAATCCTAGCGTTTGTTAATGGTTCTGGTCGTTTCGAGTGAAACACTTAAAAACCTGAACTGGAAATCTAGTAATATAACATTAGATTTATATCTTCAGTCAGCCAAAACAAGCAGGTTGCAAGATTGGCAAACTTAAACCCAAATCACGTCTCAAAAACCATGTTATAGCTTCGGAAATTTTATATCTAATCGAGCTATTCAATTCTAGTAATTCGAATTAATAAATAGGGCGCAATATTTAGATTTGGACTTCTATGCTAGTGAAAACCATGTTTTTTTTTAAAGTGTAAAATACATCCTTTTCCATTAGTTCAAACAAAAAATATTTGAGATTTGATCCATTCATTTTCAAACCTAAGGACAGTGTAGGTCTAGTTTATTGTCTGCAAGTCTCATGCTAAATAAATACTGTTTATTTTACTAAAATCAACGTACAAACGACTGTTAAATGTGGTTTGTGCATAACCTTTTAACAGAAGTAAACCCATGGTGGCCCGGCATGGCATGGTGATTAGGGTGGTCAACTCGCAATCTGCGAGTCACGGGTTGCAATCCCGGTCACCGAACACGCTCGCCTTTTCAGCCGTGGGGGCGTTACAAAGTGACGGTCAAAGAGTTGGCAGTGGGTGGTGTTGACTAGCTGCCCGTCCTCTAGTCTATCACTGTTAAATTAGGAATGGCTAGCGCAGATAGTCCTCGAGTAATTTTTGCGCGAAAACAAAAACAAACAAATAATCCACGGTTTCCAGAAACGCAGGTTAGTTCATCATCAGCTCAGTATAACCAAACAAAGTATAGAAAGAAGAAGCAATCAATATACGACCAAAACATAGAGATACATATAAAAGATACAAAGTTTACACAACTTACCCAGGGCAAACGTAAGACTTCCCTCACTGTAACCCACCAGAAACGTCCCACGTGTGCCAGTTATCTTTTGATTTGCCTTAATATCGTCCATTATAGTGTCTTGGGCCATGGCTATGGTTATGGCCAGCCGTGGCACTTCTCCTCAAGTCACAAAGCTCTCTACTGAAGCCAGTCCTCTGTTAGAGAGGGCCCATGCCTATGCCCAGTTGGCAACCATTACATGACAGTGCTACCTGAAGATGGGGATCTGTTCTACTATGGGCTGGTCTGTGGTTTAGTTGGAAGTTCCATTTCACTCTTGCGTGCCTCTGGGGTTGCTCTCGGGGCTCAATCGCCGTCACGTATTAGCCCCTCATTTTGTCTCCGCAGGTAGGATGCTGATCAAATCAGTGGTCATCGTGGGTACCCACCCTTTCATTCACAGAAAAATCCCAATGTGGTGGTGGTGACATTTCCATTGCCAGTTGGCTGGTCTAGACTTTTGTAGTGGTCATCATTATTTTCATGGCATAGGACCTCATTGTCTCACTTCGATAGATGGTAGGCATTATTTGGGAACCAACTATGCTACAATCCTCAAATACCTTAATCGAGCCTTTAGAGGATCCAAGGTCCAAAAAATTATTTGACTTAGGAATGTAGTGCTCCAAATGACAAGAGCACATCTGGCACCATTGGTGTTTCAACATGATACACTTTCTGAAAGGGCAGTTCACAATGTTTTGTTGTTTGTTGTTTGTTTTTTGTTTTTACTAAGAACTGGTTGCTATCATGGGAGTAAATGATGGTGGTGTTGACTGCTGCTAGGTCGTTGAGGTGTTCATTATCATTTCCTCCTTTAATGGGATACGGTTGGTTGGCGTTTTATGGCGCAAAGCAACTAGGCGATCTACGCCAAACAATCGGTAAAAACAGTGAAAGTAAAATGTAAAAGTAAATTGAGTTAAAACTAAAATGTGTTCAAAATTCAGATAACAGATTTAATTAGGATTAAAAAGGCCAATTGTTTTTAATAAATTAAAAATATCATCAAGTTGGACAGTGTCACCATCGCCAATGACACCGTTCAACGTCAGGGGTAAATTCGTTGAAAAGAGATGTCTAAAATGGTGCCGCCGCTCACGGTCATAACGACAGTAAAATGTTGACTATTGTGACTTGAATGTCACAAAGGCTACACATTGGTAGGTCAGTACCATATAAAATAAAACTGAGTTAAAAAACTGTGACCAATGCGTAGCTTTGCCAGAACAGCTTCCTTACGGGAACGGCCACAGAGCAACAGAAGTTTTGAGAGGAGGTCCCGCTGTACTTCCATGTATTTTCGAAAGCCTTCTCAAGATCAAAGAACACAGAAACAAGATGTTCCCTCTCGAGGAAGGCTTCTCTGATCGACGTTTCAAGTCGAATCACGTGGTTCACAGCGAGGTGTTGTTGACGGAACCCCCACTGGGTGGGCGAGAGGAGGTTGTTTGATTCGAAGAACCAAACAAGACAAGCATTAACCATCCTCTCCAAGACCTTACAGAGACAGCTAGTCAAAGCAATTGGACGATAATTAGAAGGAATATTGGGAACCTTTCCAGGTTTAAAGAAAGGGAAGACAATAGCCTGGCGCCAAGCATCAGGAAAAACATTCTCCTGCCAGATCTGGTTCAAAACAACCAGAAGAAAAGCAAGAGAGACAGGAGAAAGATAGTGCAGCATCTCGTAATGAACCTCATCAGGTCTGACCAATATACTGATAGATGAATGAAGAGCAAGTTTGAGTTCCACTAGTGTAAAGGGGGGATTATAGTCGTAGAGACAATCGGCCCGAAAGGAAAGAGGTGATCGCTCTGCCCAAAACTTGATGGCCAAGAAAGTGGGGGAAGAAACAGAAGTGCTAGATGCACGAGAAAAGCTGTTGCTGAGAGTATCGGCAATGCTCTGGACACTAGAAACTTCCTGGCCATTGGAGAGCAAGATGCAAAGGGCATGGGAAGCATGCCTCCCAGTGACCTTCCGAATCTTGTCCCATAAGATTTTGAAACTGGTGGTAGAAGAGATGCTAGTAGTGAACTTAATCCAAGATTCCTTTTGGCTTTGACGTCGAACCTGCCAAGTGTGGGCATGGACCCATTGATAACCTATGCAGTTAGAAAGAGATGGATACCATAGGAAGGTATCCCAGGGCCGTTTTTGAGCTATCTGTGCCTCCTGGCAAACAGGACTCCACCATGGACGAGGATGTTGTAGAAAACGTTTTGAGGTCTTAGGAATAGTGAGCAGCTGCCTGGATGATGCAATCAGTCACTGCTACCATGCAGTCATCTACTGATGGCAGACAGATGATGGTAGGATGAGGTTCAGAGAGAGGAGTGAAAGAGGGCCAGAAAGTCTGATTCAACTTCCACCATGGCACTCGGGTCAGGTGGCATCAACCACGGCCAATTTCCCCCAAAATGATAGGAAAATTATCACTGCCCTGTTGGTCACTGTCAACCCACCAAGGAAAGTGGGGGAAGTGAAGGGGAACAGATAGATAGACCAATTGCAGTAAAAGACTAACTAGGTGCATGAAAATGAGTATAAGAACCAGTATTGAATGCAAATGCTGTGATTCAAGAGCATACGTTCTATGGAACGACCTCTCCCATCAATATGTGCATCACCCCAGAGGGGATTGTGTCCATTAAAGTCTCCCAGGTTTAAAAAGGGAGGTGGCAACTGTTCAACGAGAGCATCAAGGTCTGATTGATCATAAGTTACTCCAGGAGACATGTAGAGAACAAACAGTGATGGTACGGCCCAAAGAAACACAGATGGCTATGGCCTCAAGCTTGTATCGAGTGACACAGATAAGGTGGGCACATGCTGGTCAACCAGCAGTGCCACTCCTCCATGCATTCACCCATCACACAACCTGTCATTCCAGTATAAAGAAAACTGCCGAAAGGTGACTGTATCGGCAGGTTTCAGGAATGTTTCCTGTTAGGAAAGACACGCGGGATGATAGAAATCGATCAAGACCTTAATGTCATCGAGATTAGAATGAAAAACTTGACAGTTCCAGTGTATCAAAGTGGCCATTTTTACGTAGATGGAGGAGAACTGGGTGGAGAACCCTTCTGTTTACGACCACGCCGTTTTTCTTTATTAAAAGGAGGTTATCGACCTCCATGGATCATGCTCTTGGTCGAGTGGGCAGATCTCTGTCATAAGACTTAGATTCCAGCAACTGAGGACGTGAACAAATAATTGTTCTACATCTCGGGGCCAAAGAAGGTTGACCTAGGAAGTGGGCCCGGGCAGCCACTGGAAGGAATGGTGGGATACAGAGATAAGAGTAGGTGTTGACTTTTCCAGTTGGTTATCCATTGATGGCAGATGTAGGCTCCCTAACCCCTGGAGACTTCTGTGTCAGCCCATCAACAGACATAGCAAGCTTTCCCACGTCAGACGTGATGACAAGAAATGTAACTTCATCCATACACTCAGCTATGGTGAATACCAAGTCAATATCAGAAGTCCAAGTTTCAGCTATATAGTCCAAACTCTCACTGAAAAGAAAGTGCTAGGCATACTTGTTCTCGTCAAAAGGATGTTGCATGGTGCAGCATAGAATACTTATAGGAACTGGCAACAAAGAAAATGATTTACCATTGACTAGTCAATTAAAACCATGATCTATTCTAAAATCACTTTTAGAGACATGTGCTAAAACTATACCTTAGTCAAGCAATACTTCAATGGACTTAATGTACACTCACATACTATACTGCCCACAGAAAATGTATTCCTCACACTTGTGGACTTCTTGGGCCACCAGGCTTCAGTAGGACTTGACCAATATCTATACCGATGCTGCACTCTGTCATCCATGTTGGACAATAGCTAGCACAACTTACCCTCTGACGTGTTCACATTCATTTTGTTACTTCCTGGTTATCACACACATGGATAAAACCCAGGTCCGGTAGGAAAGGAAATGGGTCGAAACTGCAAACACTGGCTTCTAGGCACGAGCTGACTCGAGTTAGCTGATGCCAACCATTACTTATGAACATTAGCTTCCTTGAAAACTTACACCATCTCTACTATAGGAAAGATCTTCCAGATACAAGTTTAGTACTAGCTTGGCACGAATTACAAAGTTTCACCATTACTTTCTACCTTCCATTTAATACACTCAAGGACTACTTTTTCATATGTTATAACTGCACCTTGTACTGAAGCAATGTTAAGAAAAATATTCAGAAAACTGTACGCTTAGAAAATATTTCAATATAAATGCCTGAAAATATTCCATCACAACCAAATAAAACACTTCATATACTAAGTTTACACTTGTTATAACATCTAAGCCACTAACTGTGAATTTCATTTACTACTAATAATTTCAATTATTCATGGATACTTTAATTACATCCAATCAAAATATCCTGCACTACCTTTACAATAAAAAACACCAGGTAAAACTGTGCTTTTTATCAGACACTGTGTGAGTTTATTTGTTAATTTTATTCTTCCATGGAGCATCACTACCTGCAAACTATTTTAATGTTGAAATTGAAATATTCTCTTGGCACTATTAATGAAAATAGAAGGTATACTTTATCTTTAAATAACATCTTCCAGGTTAGTAATCACAGTTAACAACATATCGCAAGTTCTTAACATAAGGAAGAAATCATTTATTTCCACTTACATATTGTTGAATTATTATTTTCATTTCGAACGGATCTATCATGTTATATAACACTCATAAATTACTTTATACCATGTTCATACACGTGTCTAAGTTCACACACATATTTATTTAAACATGTATATCTCCATATACCTATATCTTTATTAGCCATTATCACATATACTTTCCTTCTTTCTGACAGTGACCATTGGAAACAGGCAAGCACTATCTGATGGTTGTATTTCAGCACTGGCTATGTCCCTAATACTACAGAAAAGATGATACAGAGGTTGTTTGATTAGACGTGCATCATCTGTATCTATGTGATGGTGACGTCCTGTTATTCGACTCAATAAGGCTATCTGGTCCCACAAGTACAACAAAATATTTAATCAACAAGTCACTGAGTGGCTGAC
This sequence comes from Limulus polyphemus, assembly GCF_000517525.1. Taxonomy (NCBI): domain Eukaryota; kingdom Metazoa; phylum Arthropoda; class Merostomata; order Xiphosura; family Limulidae; genus Limulus; species Limulus polyphemus. The sequence continues at coordinate 79,829 of NW_013670176.1, forward strand.
AGTCTTGGGTCCAAACTGTTTGCACAATGCACAACCAATAATCTCAGAAGGATTTGCAGCATCGTACTTGCTCTCAGACACGGTACAATGCCTATGTTACAGTTAGCCTCAGTTACTTCCACTTCATTCACTGTGCTGATGACAATTCCAATGGAAAGTTAAAACAACACTAGGGCTTCATCACTCCTTGGACGAATAACTATCCAAGCTGCACTGCTTATCTTCTAGACATGAAAGAGCTTATTTTATGTGTGGGCTCAATAACCAATTTACATGCCACAGACAGAGTAGATTTTGTTTGTAGTAAGGCACTTGCATATAAAGAAATACTATGATTCCCTATACCACATACACTCTTATAGTCCACTGTTCCAGCATTGAATAACACTCCTATTTAATATCAGTCCACTGGTCGCACAGGCAAAACTGATCAATAATTCCTGCAGTACGTCCATCCCAAGATATCAATACCATAACTGAAGTCGAAGGTGATTACTTTCAATTTGTTAGCAACATCGCCTAGATAGAGCAGAAAATCTGTCTTTTCACTCACATGTAAACTATTGCCATTTGTTAGTTCTCAGATATTGGTGGCTTTACTTGAAGGGCCTATTATACCAACAGAAAAACCACTGTGCTGGTCATTCCTGTATCAATCAGTCATCAATCTCTCATCTTTACCCTAGAGATACGTACCAAGTTCCACACAGCCCCTACACAGTTGAGCTGGCCACCCGACCTTCTTGTGCAAGCTTTCTGCAATAATACCCAAAGTCTGTGACCAGGTCCAACTAGGGCTTTGGTAGTTTTTCAGAATTATAGTGGCAGCATTTACTGACTGCTTTTGGTTCTCCTGACCATACTGAACCGTTGGCCAAACATACAATAGGTCAACTTGCTATTCAACAAGCAACAGAGGCATAAACAAAACAAAAAGACATACAAATAAAACTGGGGTACAAGTTACATTGTGGAAAGAGTAAAATATACCTTTCTAAGGGGCTATAGAAGTAGGACACACATAACCCCTATTCACAAGCCTGACATGAGGTATTAAATTAGGACTAAAAATGCAGCAAATATCAGTGTTAAGCCCAACAACGTTCCACTTCTAAAATTATCATTCATCATCTACAATCAGTTCTGATCAAGTAGTTGATTAGTCCTTAAGCAAAAATAAAACAAGAAGTTATAACTAAAACAATAAATTAATTAATACAGCAGGTACAATAAAAACGTATCTCTGAACATGATAAGTATAATTTGATTCTCTTAGAAACAAAAAAAAAGGTACACCCACAACTTCATTACAGGAAACATTGGTTTTATTGATTTATTTGTAACTAAGCACAAAGCTACACAATGGGCTATCTGTGCCCTGCCCACCATGGGTATCGAGACCCGGTTTCTAGCGTTTTAAGTCCGCAGATATTCCGCTGTGCCACAAGAGAAATTATAATATAAAAGAGACCTTCTACGATCTAACCAATAACATATTCAGCCAATCTAACACAGAAGGCAGTATTCAGATAAATAATTTTTATTAGTCCTAACAGGGGAGTAGATGGCACACCATCCTGTATATTAAGAAGACCAAGGGTCAAATCCCAGCCACTAACACTCTACAAAGTCCTCCTTGGGACTTATCTGAAGATGGCAGAAGACTAGCAGCCGAAACTTAAGATAAAACTAATTTGCAATCAATTAGAATAATTTATTAACTGATTAATAATTAGGCTTAGGTGATCGTAAAGGCTATAACTACGACTGCTATAAAACACAGAAAAGGTAATTCAAACCGCAGCTTCATTGTGTGTTGTTTTTTTTTTAATTTATAGGTGATAAGATTCTACAAAGTCAGTTCTTTGTTTATTTTTCCAGTTTGGCACAAATATACAGGATGTCTGGAAAGTCTGGAACCATAGGCACTTCAACGAATTTTACAGGATGTGTTTTACACGATGTCCTTGTAATTCGAAACAAATTTGGATCAACAGCAGGATTAACTAGACCTTCTCGTGCTTTGACAGCTCCATAAACAGTCACGTATCCGAAATTAAGAAAAGCTGCAAAACACCCATGTTTCCAGACAACCACACCCTGTATCCTTTGTTCTCATGACCTTGAATTTCGTAGTGTTTGTGTGCATGTTTATGGTTGTTGACTTTGACAATGACTATACAGATCTCCATACACATGATGATAATGATGATGGAGATTAATGTATGAAACAGATTCAAGTTCATTTGTTTGCCAATAGTATTTTGAATACGTGTGCTTCCTTATCACGTATACGTGTGGTATAACTACCTTCAAGTAAATGTAAAACCACTAATAACACGAACTCGTGCTACATCTGTCATACATCGCGTAAGAAAATACATCATCTTGAAAATGAGTAAGGTAGACGTAACACGTGCATTAGCAATGACTGTGTAGTCTTGATTCAGATTCGTTGTATAACGGTTCGCATATCGCTTTTCTATGAACTTAGAACGCTAAAATCCCGGGTTCGATTCCCCGCGGTGAACACAGTGGAAAGCTTAATGTGGCTTTGCTCTGAAATAAATAAACAATAGTGCTATATTTGTCTCCTTCCTTCCCGTAAATCTGAATAATTATAACGCTAAAAATCGATAATCTTGGTGGTCACAGCACAGTTAGCACACTGTGTAGCTTTGTGCTTAACTACAAATAAACGCATATCGCTAGTCCTCGAAGAGCACCACCAATCTTTGACTTACCCAACTTCATGAGAAAGTTATATATAACACACAGTAGTCTATTTAAAACAACCTGTTTTATATCGGTTTTACGTTTCAATAGGAGCTGTAGATAGTTAATGGTAGGCGTAGATGTGGAGCATTGAGGTCTTGAGCACCCACATCTGCTTTTCATAACCACTTCAGTTCCAATTTCATTTCACGCTTTGGGTGTCCTCCGGCGGTAAGTCTAGGAACTTACAATGCTAAAATCCGGAGTTCGATTCCTCGCACTGGGCAGAGCACAGATAGCTCAATGTGGCTTTGCTTTAAAACAAACGCTTGAGGCTTGCAAAAAAAAAAAAGAAAGACTAAATATGATATACTTTGTACCTCACTAATGTGTGGGCTATATTTGCAAGTACTTACTAGGGTATAGTACCTTGCACCCTAGTTTTATTTGTCTGCTTTAACTACTTTTTTCGAAAACATTACTTAAAAATTAAAAAGTACGTAAATTTTAAAAATCATACAAGAGAGGAACTTTAAGTTCAGATTCTTCAGTCTATATATATTACTTATCCTTCCCTAGACGTAATAACCAGAGTATTGATATTTTCTCTAAAACAACTATATATTCAACCAACCTTATTACCAAGTGAACAACTTTACAAAGACATGGTTACAACTTACCCGAGCTAATAATTTTAGTGCCGGAATTACGCAAATTAAGCATGCCGCTCACCCCCCACCCCCTCGAACATTTTTTTTGCAAGAGACACCGAGTCTGAGTGTGATAACCCGAACGTGTCCCAGCAGACGAAGAGAAGCGAAGCAGGTTTTTCGCGCCACGCGAGTTCTAATACATGTAAAGTATATCGTACTGTTTGCCCTCCAAGTGCTAATAAACTGTTGATGAGAGCAAACAATATTCCCAACAACTACAAACGAGATCCACTAGGATAACTCATTGTTCAGTTTGCGCAAGTTTTATGTCCAATAATTATCTGCGTAACCATTCCCAGTTAGTGGCAATTTCCGGGTCGCGGGTTCGAATCCCCGTAATCGAACATGCTCGCCCCTTTTAGCCATGGGGGCGTTATAACGTGACAGTCAATCCCACTATTCATTGGCAAAAGAGTAGCCCAAGAGTTGGCTGTGGGTGGTGTTGACTAGCTGCCTTCCCTCTAGTCTATCACCTCGTGTAGCTTTGCGAGAAATTCAAGGCAAATTAAATCCAGTACTCAGTTTCACGAAAATAAAAACGCGTATAGTGAGTACATTAGAATGTGAGGCATTAAGTATAAAAAACCTTCACTGTCCTAGAATACTAGTTTCATGATGACAGGTATGTTATAGGATTTTGTTACATATCTGCTGATCACATTATTCCAAAAATCAAGATGTTAGTTTGATTTGTTTTGAATTTCGCGCAAAGTT
>NW_013670176.1:84408-89753 GCF_000517525.1 Limulus polyphemus
TAGCCGTCCCTAATTTAGCAGTGGAAGACTAGAGGGAAGTCAGCTAGTCACCATCACCCACCGCCAACTGTTGGGATACTCTTTTTTACAAATGAACAGTGGGTTTGACCATCACATTATAACACCCCCAAGGCTGAAAGGACGAGCATATTTGGTGGGACGGGTATTGGAACCCGCGATCCTCAGATTGCGAATCAAGCGCCCCCTAACCACCTGGTCGTGGTGTTAGAAGTCGAGTTTGAAGTGAAAATATTATTTTATGTCTCTATAATGTATAAAACTATTTTTTTATAGTTAGGTAATAGTTCTACCACAATTTTAATTCACCTACTAAAAATATGCATTTAATTTGTATTTTCTGGTGCACCACATGGATTTGTAAGAAACTTCTAAGATACGGAATTCATATCAGCATAATGTTTTCATCCGTACGTTAACGATTAAATGGAAGTAGATGAAACAGTGGCATAAAATAAATATCAAAACGTTAACTCATCCGTAAAAATTTAAAAAAATAATAATAATCTTTGGATCACGGTCAACATGCATTTGAAATATCTTAGTTCTATTAAATCTTTGTGCTTACCGGATGCTGTTCTGCCTGAATTCAGGTGTGAGAAATTCTGCAACAATCCCCACAACTCACTATTATCTGCGATGGAAATATCCAATAAGGAAGCTGTCAAGGTGTTGTTGCCTTCTGTGGGTTCCGATGGTAAACAAAGGAGTAAGATTTCTTCCAGTAAATTTTCCATTGCTGCAGTAAGGTAAATAGCGGAATATTCGTGAATAAAGGTTCCTACTCTGACGTCACACATCCATCTATGGAATCTACCTACAGAAAACTGTAAACCCGCACGTGTACTCTTGCTGAGCCGCAAGTGGTCCCCACTAACTGTATAGATGGCTGCACTGCGATGACAAGCCTTTATACAGCTATCAGCCAAAGCGGGCGAGAGAACCACTTTTAAGGCACCACTAATTTCTTGCTTGCTACACATTCCCAAACTGCGGGAGAATCTTTGAGCCTCGCGTGCCACGCGAACTAGAGGTCGTTGTAAAAGATGTGCTAATCTTGGTACAGTTTCCATAGAAATAAGACTCAGAGATTCTTTTAAGCGACCATTCTGAATAACTTTCAAAACATCGTGATTAGACCACGGACACTGTTGCAGCTCCACCAAGCGGTTGTGACTATCAAGCCACACAAATTCGTCCGCACTAGTAATGTTAGTATTTAGAGTCTCAAGACTGGAGTGTCGTATTAGCCTTCGAACAGGTTCCGACTCACTCCCACTCACTGAAGAGTAAGTAGACGTAGAATAGCTTGTTCGAGAACCATGTGTGCGAACCGACAGTTGTTCAATAGCATTGCGTATGTCTTCCAAGCCAGTTCCTTCCAACTGAAGGGTTGAGTCATCTCTAGCCATAGCGCCTCGACTGCTTCTCCGAGACGGCCCGGAACGTCGTCCAGACGATTTACTTAGTCCAGCATGATGGAAACTGTGAGTCGGCAACTTGTCGTCTTCTGGAACTACTTTCAGCTGAGGCTCTCGTGATGACAAGCCTTTGGCATCACAGCTTCTGTGTTGATGATTTGTTCGCAAATCGCTATTCCCACGATGATCACGTCTTCCCGAATCAACCACTTTGCTAAAGTGCCCTAAATCAAGATTCTTGACCATTGGCCTTTCAGTAGGTGACGAACTGACATAGGATGACTGGCCGTCGCTCATACTGGCATGTCCAGACGACCTGGTAAAACAACAAACACGTGCATAAAGTTATTATTTTTTTTTCACAAAATCAATACGTTCAATGATAGACTAAATCAATATAACTCTCAGTTATACTCATCGAAAAAGATAAAAGAAAACTTAGAACAACTACGTTCGACATATAAAGTGTGGGTACTTCATTTTCAGTATTGCGAAGTAAACAATAGTAGTATTATTGAATATTAAATGGATGATAATTTCATAGTTTAATCAGTGAGTTTATATAATTTATATAACTACTAACAACTTTATACCTGTTTTCATCACTAGATGATCCCCCACAGCATTCTTGGCGCCTCTGAAGAGCCTTGGAATTGTCGACACTAAGCATATTTGGAAAGCTCAGAATATTCCGTCTCCGAGACTTTAGTCTCGTTGGTGGTCGTCGTCGACAGATTATTGGATCACCATCTGATGAACTTTTACTTAAAGACCCACAGTCAGTGTTTGAAGCCGAATCTCTGTAAGGTGACAAGTGGCCATCGGGAGGAATACCTTCATCCTCTTCTTCAATTCGGTGATTTTCCCATGAACAATGGCTCGAAATGGGCCGAATACCATTCTGGTTTTCAACTGGTAAATGAGAAACTGCATTTTCGTTTGTTACGGTTTTTACAACAGCGTTCATTCTAGAACTTAATACTTCGAAAGCCAAGTTTCTTGTCGCAGAAGGCGCCTTACAACCACTTGATTCAACACTCAATGATCTGGAAGCGGGTGATGATCTAGACGTTTGGGGGTCTGAAATAATCAACTTGGTAGATGGTGAGACTCTCGAGCTATGAGGTTCAGTAGCCAAACATTTTGTGGCTCGAGAAATTCGGGAACTTTGGATGACCAAGCCAGGAGAACTCCTTGAATGAGGAAGCATGCTCAAGTTGCTTCTAGATGTAAAATTAGAGGAGCTGAGACTTCCCGACATATCCTTTGTGGATCCTCGTGGTTGCTGAGATCCACCAGTACAAACATCCCTAGAGCATGAAGGGATGGCTGGTACTTTCTCTTTACCAGAAGAGAAACGAGAATGATTACTAGAACAGAAACTCTTTGTTTGGGACGACGATAAGCCAGAGTTAGTAGTCTGGTCCTTGTTAGAAAACTGTATAGCTTCCTTGCTTGAAGATTTCACTAACATAGGTGCAGATCCTCCCATCAAGTCTTTGTTTAAGAATTTTAACGGAGTTCCCACATAAATTCCTTCTCGGTTAGAACTTCTACAAAAAGCACCCGCGTTTGTTCCACTGTGCTGATTCATGTCCCCCAAGCGGCGTGGTTTAGGCCGAATAATCTCGACACCGTTACTTAATAGAGGTTGCCAGTACTGATCAGCATCCCGGAATTCAGGTACAGGAGGCAGAGATGACATCATCACACCGATGACCAAGCATCGGAAGGATCCGACCAGTGGTCAATAGATCTTCCCTGAAAGAACAAATAGATAAATCGACATATAGTTAACATATTTATATAATGACTTGTTACTAACTGCACATTCTACATTACACTAAATCTCTGAAGTTCTTATACAAATAAGTGACAGTAGTAAAAGACCCTGAAAAACATCTTGGATAAGTGGGGCTCGATTTTCCGCGATGGACACAGCAGATAGCCAATGTGGATTTGCACTAAAACAAACAAGTATATAGATATCCGAACACATTTGGTGCACGTCAAATGGAATAAACAACACAAATGCACATAAAACACCCCCCTCGACGTTCTGATATATACTTGATGGCTTTTGCGAAATTTCGCAATTTTAAATAATTTCCATTCGTAATATTTATCACAGACAGAAAAACAAAAAAAAACACCTAGACTTAGCTTCTATTAGTGGCGGGCCCATCGTGCAGCTTTGTGCTTAAAAACAAACCAACCAACCTTCTATTATTACGATCTAGTGATATTAGACCACCTGGTGGGAATTAATATAACTAAATTGATATATAAATCAATGTAAAAAAAGGTGAATTACTTTGACCAGTGGTCAAAACGAATCATTGAAAGACAGCAGATTATTCAATCCCTTTCCTAAGTAAAATTTTCACCAGATATTTTAAGAACTCGAAACCCATATATTATTTCTGGGCCAATACGTATACTTTAGTTAGGCTTTACAGCTTATTGTGTACCCCCTATTTAAAAATTTAATACTTGGTACTTTCAAAGTGAACAACACCTTGTGCCACACAAAGGCTGAGCATATAGGTCATTATAACAACAACGCTACATTTTTCAGCAATGCCTATTTTACACATGCGTACGAATACCGTCACCAAACATGCTCATCGTTTCAACCATGGAAGCGTTATAATTTGACGGTCAATCCCACTATTCTTTGTTAAAGAGCAACTCAAGATTTAGTGGTGGGCGATGTTGACTAGTGAGTATTGAAACAACAACAAAAAAAATCTAGTAAGTATATTCAAACTGCCGTTTCAACCTAACTAACCATTTCTGTGTCACTTTTAAATCACTAATAATAACTTGATTAAATATAATTTTTTGAATGATTTTTCTGAGATAAAATTTATCAACTGAAGCAAACTATTCTGATCTTTGTGTCCGTTTCATAATATCTTGTTTTTCTGGGATTTCGCGCAACGGTACTCGAGAGCTGTCTGCTAGCTGGTCCTAAGAAATGAATAACTAGAGGGAAAGCAGCTAGTCAACAACACCCAACGCCAACTCCTGGGCTACTCTTTACCAACGCAAGATTGACCGTTGAGATTAACCGTCACATTAAGGATGAGCGTGTTCGATGGTAGGATTCGATTCCACAACCCGCACGACCCTAACCACCAGCCCATGCTAGGCCCAATATTTTGTTCCAAATAAAAAAGCTTCGAGAGATATATCTATTTATTGTGTGTGTGTGTTATAGCAAAGCCACATCCGGCTATCTGCTGTGTCCATCGAGAGGAATCGAACCCCTAATTTTAGCGTTGTAAATCCGTAGACTTACCGCTGCCCCACCGGGGCACGGCTATTTATTAACGTTGTTTTTTTTTTATGAAATGCGCACATAGTCGACTTCTATAAGTACTAAACAATAAAACTGTTTGTAAATATATACATTTTGCTAAATACTAAACACTATATATAACATATATAACAATTAAATAAATTATCATCAGTTAGCAAAAACAAGCACGTCACATTAACAAATGTACACACATATATCCTTCGACAAAGGTCCAATACACACAGAAATACATTTATACTTCCGTATACTTCCGCAGGTGTACTTCCGCAGGGTCCCAAAAAGTGTTGTGTTTCTACAGTAAATAAAACCAAAATCAAAAGTAACAAATATTTTTTATTTCTTGATTTTTGAAGTTCATATGCCAAGTTGAGTTATAGCCTCCAGAGTACATAATTCTTCTCGTAATTCATGGCATTTTTACTGACCTCACGACAGTACAAATTGCAACGTTCGGCGTCCCTTGCGTGACGTCATTTTAGTGTCTACTGACAGACAGACAACACACTATTGTACACTGGTAGGAGTGGTTAAAACAGTACTCCTACAGAAATTTAAATTCAGATTTGATTTTTAAACAATAG
>NW_013670176.1:89774-90740 GCF_000517525.1 Limulus polyphemus
GTCACATTAACAATGTACACACATATATCCTTCGACAAAGGTCCAATACACACAGAAATACATTCATACTTCCGTATACTTCCGCAGGGTCCCAAAAAGTGTTGTGTTTCTACAGTAAATAAAACCAAAATCAAAAGTAACAAATATTTTTTATTTCTTGATTTTTGAAGTTCATATGCCAAGTTGAGTTATAGCCTCCTGAGAACATAATTCTTCTCGTAATTCATGGCATGCGCACGTTTTACTGACCTCACGACAGTACAAATTGCAACGTTCGGCGTCCCTTGCGTGACGTCATTTTAGTGTCTACTGACAGACAGACAACACACTATTGTACACTGGTAGGAGTGGTTAAAACAAGTACTCCTACAGAAAATTTAAAATTTCAGATTTGATTTTTATACAATGTAGACTCCTCACAACTTCCTAAGAAACTTAAAAAAACAAAAATTCAAAGCCTTGCGTCACAATACATTACTTTATTACAGCTAAAACATAATATATACATATTCGCCATCCAATAAAACGTTATTCCAGTAATTTTTTTTCCCCTCCAGGGTGATGATATTCACATTCCATCACTGACGGATTAGCTGTCTGATTTCATTTGCTATAAATTATTGATATCCAGTAGGTCACCTAGTTATTATCTTGTTACGTTCAAAACGATCCCTCGTTAAACAAAAGAAACAAAATGTTAATAGTAATCCATTACCTCGTATTATTTCAAATATCTCAAAGTCTGGCCGATTTCAATCAGAACACAATGTTCGTTATAATTGTTATTTTCAAAGTTCCAGACAACGACATTTCTTGTTATCAGAAAGCGTTCAGATTAATCTATTTCTTGCTTCTTAAGTGTACACATTGCTTAAACTTAGAATTCACAACGACAGTAACACCGGTTATTTTTGTTTGTTTGTTTTGAATTTCGCGCAAAGCTACACGAGGGCTATCTGCGCTAGC
>NW_013670177.1:0-1099 GCF_000517525.1 Limulus polyphemus
TAGAATTCATTACGTGTTACCAGCGTCACGTGACTTCCGCTGTCGTAACACATCAATTACAGAATAAAACATTTGATATATGAATTTGTAAATGAACAACCCAGTCACACCCTCTCTGCATCCATTGTAAATGAACAAGCCAGTCACACCCTCTCTGCATCCACACAAGAATTTCATGCTAACATACCCTTCACTAAAAATACAGAATAGAAAAAACCAATAGGTCTAGATTTGTTACCACTCCGACTATGTCATTCATGAACATAAAACCTTAGTCGACTACTCCAGCTAAGTCATTAGCGAGCAAATCCAATTCCAGAATTTAGCTGTCCAGTTCTGCAATCTTGACCAGTTGAGAAACCAACAATCATGACTTGAAAATAACGTGGAAGGCACATCAAGCTTAACTGAGAAGAGTCTCGAAAGTGAAAGGATGGAATAGTAACTGACAAGACTTTATCTTGCTGCTCATTCAAAATGACCAGCTTTTTAAACGTTTTCCAGGCTTATAGTGTTTACGTAGTGCCTTTTACCGAAGATTTAACTTTATTTATTGCTGTTTGTTGCCTGATCCATATCTTGTTAGTGATAGTGTTTATGTAGTGCCTTTTACCGAAGATTTAACTTTATTTATTGCTGTTTGTTGCCTGATCCATATCTTTTTAGTGATAGTGTTTACGTAGTGCCTTTTACCGAAGATTTAACTTTATTTATTGCTGTTTGTTGCCTGATCCATATCTTTTTAGTGATAGTGTTTACGTAGTGCCTTTTACCGAAGATTTAACTTTATTTATTGCTGTTTGTTGCCTGATCCTTATCTTGTTAAGGTGATAAACGGAATATCACACAAAGTAAGTAAGAAAAGTTTATAAAAATAATAACGAAGGGTGTTGTATGAGAGATTTAATGTACGCTAACAAAATAGGTCAGAGGAAGTTGAGCCAGCTGAGTACCACCTGAATGTAATAGGTGTTGTTCACTCGCAATATAGACCGTTTATCCATTTTTGCTGTAATGTTCCAGAGAACAAAGCTGTCACACGAGATGCAATGATGTCACGAGTACAAAGTTGTTATTGTTTTTACCAAATGCAACTGTG
>NW_013670177.1:1380-3902 GCF_000517525.1 Limulus polyphemus
TGGAAGTTAAATAAATATTGTCTTTACCAAATGCAACTGTGTGTCTAATTTGCCAAGGCTGGAAGTTAAATAAATATTGTCTTTACCAAATGCAACTGTGTGTCTAATTTGCCAAGGCTGGAAGTTAAATAAATATTGTCTTTACCAAATGCAACTGTGTGTCTAATTGGCCAAGGCTGGAAATTAAGTAAATATTGTCTTTACCAAATGCAACCACGTGTCTAATTGGTCAAGGCTGGAAGTTAAATAAAAGCAGTCACAAGGAGCATAAAACAAGGATGAAGGGTAGGATGTACCTCATTGATTTCTACAAGTGTGGATGTCTGTTGAGATAGACATTTAGCAGGGTGGAGTTTCTTTGACATACATAGATACTGATATACACGCTACGTCCATTAATTATAGTAAGATTATGGCCGAATATATCGTTAACAGTAAGGGTACCCAAGTGATGAAACAACCCATTCTAATCTTTGTAGGTAATAATGTAAGAAAACTAAATTTAACAAAATTATTAAAATTGCTGATTTAAAAAGAGGGAATAGGGATCTTCAAAAAGTACTGAAAGAAGATATGTAGTTTAAAATGAAAATGCAATCGCCAAAAAAAGTAATAAAACAGGCTTAAGGTTTGAGACATAGTGTTGACATTATTTCTTCAAGCTACAAATCCCTATTTTGATTCTTTTAAATATTACAGCTTTTAGAAAGAAAAATGAGTAATTTAGATTTATTTATTTATTTATTGGTTTTTACGAGATCGGTCAAATTGGCCAACCTTGTATAGAGTTAGGGTAGGCAAAGTAACAGATAAAAACTACAGTTTACAGAAAAAAACGTTTGAATGTATTTATGAGGTTTTAGAGACTATGCAAATAAATGTTTAGGCTTTTGAGATGAAGAAAGTATTTTAAATCTTAACATGAAAATCACTTTTCACTCGGTCTAGTAAAAAAGGATTAGATATATTTACACACAAATCTTTTTTAGTTTATTAAAAATACTTCACTAAAAAATCTTATTTTTCGTATGTAAAAGAATTTGTGAAGATACACATAATATATATAAAGCTATTAGTATCAAAACTATAACGACTTTAAAGGAGTACAAAGAGAGAGTTAATATGTCATTGATCATGAGACAATTACTAAATTATAAATAATATTTATTAAAATACTAGAAATATGCAGTCAGTGGCAATAGCATAATGATCACCAAAAATCATGGAAATTTGCATTAGAGAAAGGAAACAATGACTCGCTAGAGAGGAAATATAACATTTATAGACACTGAAACACACATTTATGACTAACAATTCGATATGGATTTTAAAATATTAAACATATTGACCTTTAATTCTTGTATATATTGTGTTGAGTTCTCTGTGTGTGCCTTATCTCACTACAATAAATCCTGCAATAGAACCTGTTCTTGGCACCAGACCAATAATAATAGAAAAATAAAGTAACACACAAAAAATACAAGGCTTACAAATATCTGATATATATCCTAACGTATAGCCCGTCAAACGTAACGAGGCAAGCACCACCACTCAACCCCATAGTATATTATAACCTCATATTTTATAGCTAACTGCAATAAATAAATTTTGAGAAATCAAGCTTAACCAACAAAGAGGCAGAAAAGTGCAGTCTAGGCAGTCAAACGTCGGTAAATTCCTTTGTGAGCCAATCAAAATTAAGATCATCCAAGAAATGAATTCGTGGCGTATTCATAGAATAATTATTGGTAAAAATCAGATTAACAACTTCTAATATATAGAAAAGCCAGTGCGTTTTGGTAACATTACATTCCAACAATGGCTTTTATATCATGTTGCTTAGCAACAAAAGTATAACCCACTATTGTTGTTAGTATATGTACTGAAAGTATAAAATGTAATGTATAGACAACAGAACTGGAAAAATATTTGTTGATCTCTTAACTTAGAGTCCCCGTTGATTAAACAGGTTTGTTTTATATTAAAAATGTTAGTGATATAACAGAAAGTAGTTAAATTCAGAAACGAATTAAGTTGAAAATTGAATCGATAATTTTTACTTTCATGATAAATTTTATGCACTTGGCTCTAGGCTAGGTGATCTCACACTACGTCTTTACTTTAGGCTTATAATACCAACACTCACTACACATATAAGGTTTCAGGCACCACCGTCACTAAAATCGTAAGGGCAGAGAGTAATCGAAATATTTTATCTGGATAAATGCATTTTGGCTTTTATGGCTTCTCCTTTTTTGGAGAAATCAAGCGTGACGTGACACACACTGGCTTTTATGTAGGTTAGATATCATCATATACAAATTATATTAAGTCGTCAAGAAATTAATGTCGCTTTTTTTAGATGATAAAACCCGAACAACTTTATATATCAAAACAAAAAAAATATATTAAATGAAATAGTCTCCTTTCTTATGGATTATGCTTTTCCATCTTACAATCAGGTTGTTAATGCCCTGATTAAAGAAATCACTTGGCTTTGAAGCAATGTCCTCTTTAACACC